>NC_135169.1:39847680-40115180 GCF_041146795.1 Maylandia zebra | reverse complement strand
CGATTGCAAAGTGAAAGCAAAAAAACAAGCGCAAATTCAAACGCGATTTCAATATGTCACATATTGACAGTGGCTCACCGATGCCAATGACATAATTACCCAGCTACATTTCTGAAAGAATGCAAAAGCATTGACATATATTTTTCCTTCTTACAATAGCCCGACGGGCAGGGAAGAGATAGATTTTGGTAGCCCAACTGAAAAAATCGCTAGCCCCAGGACGTCAGGCTAGCGATATTGCAAGCCCTGTATCTGATTGAGGAATCATGCATCTTTGGAAAAGAGAGTTTATTACAGAGAAATGTCTCTTTCCAAAATAAAAGCTATACTATCCGCTTCTTCTGGGCTATATTCTCAGCAGCATAAGGAGAATCATGTGCTAACAGCTGTCTAAATGACTCGGCTAAAGTTAGTAGCATGCTTGTTGTTTTTGTCTTTGCACTAGGATGATGTCGGCGTAAATGTGCAGTCATATTCGTTGTGTTCCCACTAGTGCTTTCAGGTTAATCTCGTTGAAATGACCTTAACGCCACAACACGGCAAATCTCCGTTAACGAGCTACCGCCGATCGCCCCGTGCATGGGGCTAGACGGCCAACACGTTAACGAGCTAACTGCGCTAACACACTAGTTCCCACCCATGTAATTGAGCATTGCATGGCACATCCAACATACTGTTTTACTTTAGTCCATGACTCGCTTACCTTCAGGGTCATACGTCACATGAAAACCAAAATAATTCCAAACGCCAGATCTGAATGAGGGTGGGGGAGGTGCCCTGCGCTCTTCCTTCTGACTATGCTGTCTGTGTTGAGCGCTCAGTGGATCTGCGCTCCACAGTGCAGCCTAGGCGGAGTAGTCGAACGCAGATTCACTGAGCGCTCCACACAGACAGCATCGTCAGAAGGAAAGTTGATAAAATAAATTAAAAAATTTGTATTGTTCGATACATATGCGTACCGAACCGAAAGCACTGTATCAAACGGTTCAATATCGATACGAGTATCGTTGCACCCCTAGTATGTATATATGTATATATATGTGTTAGAGGCAAGCCAGTGTTTGTAACCTTCACTGAGGTCTTGACAAAGCCTTACAATACTGAAGGCAATAGCTCAAGGATATCCTTCTTATGAGTATTTTCCACTTCTTCTTCTTCTTTCTTTTTTTAAATCTCTCACAGACAGCTTGAGTTTATCCTTTTGTCCATCAGTTTACCGACAACACTGCTGAAAGTTGATATGAAGCCATATGGCACCTTGAACCCTCAAACTATACTCATCTGAGTGCTTCATTTTTCATACTAACACGAGGTCTGTGTTATTTATAATTCATGTAGGAGAAGGGCAAGTTTCACACGGATAGCCGGGACGTTCTACGCATATTTAAGCGATTTCAACACCCACAAATTGCGGACGCCTTGTCTGCTTTAATTCAAGAAGATTTTTTATTTATTTACTGTTTTTTTTTCTCCCTGGCTGTTTGACAGTGTGACCCAGAATATGTTGCCCTATTAGAAAGTAATAATGGGATAAATGGCTTTGCAGATGCATAATAAAGGAGCAGTGTAAAAAGACTGCAGGCGCTAAATAATTTCATTTTCAATCATTTCAAATAGGACCCATCACTGGAAATTAAACAATAATGATTTGGGGTTGTTGTTTGTTTTTTTGCATGACTGGAATGGCGCTGCTGTATTTATTTAGTGGAAAGTATCAAATTTTAAGTCTAGGTCGTAGCTTATCCGTCAACATGTTTGTACAAAGTCGAGCTATGCACTTAGCGCTTGTTTCCTGTTGTGCAGAAAGCGCCGTGTGAGCGCAGCTGTACATTCGTGCTTATCGCACTCAATTTGGTCTGAAACGTGAGCCGAGCTTCGGGGCTCGGCTTAACTGCGTCGCCCTGGTGCTTAACGTGCATGTCGGGCTGAAGATGTGGATGAAGACATGTTCTGACTTTGCCATTTGTGCCCTGTGTGTTTTGATTGCAGCTGCACGGCGCTGACGTGCCACTTAGTGCAGGAAACGTGCTGAGGGAAAGTGAGCTACTCGAAGCTGGCATGCATAGAGAGTAAAAACATACAGATACTTTAACCAGATGTTCTTGAGCCCTTTGCCCAGTCGCAGCTGCGAAACCTAGCATTTTGCTTTCATACAATAAATTATGTAGTTCACAATCACGCTGTTTACATGCACTTAAGTAACCTGGTTACACTCAGCTTCTTTTTTGTCTTTTCAATCTGTTATATAAATGAGAAGCTCGTTGGCGGTAATCAGGGTCAAGGATGACGTAATTTCACATAATCTGATTTCTGGAATAGCCAGGTTTTTCCAAGTAATCAGGTTACTTAAGTGCTCTCTAAAATTATAATCCGTTAAAAGGGGATTTTAAATATACTCTTTATGCCTGCATACATGTGTGTCATTAAAGGTATGATGCTAAAACAGACTCTGTGCACACTGTTATCCTCTGTGAATGATGATTCATGCAGTCACATGATTAGCTGTGCATATGGTTGTGAATGCAAAAACGTAACTGTAAGACCTAACTTACAAACCTACATCTTCTTTTCGCTCTGATTTTATTCCAAAACTTCAGACCTGAATTGAAGCTTCTGCTCTCTGTGACTTCTTGTTCCTGCCGTAGTTCACAGCTATTCACAATGCTGCTGTGTCAATGCAGTGTTGGAAAATTTGGACGATTGATATTTTTTTATTCAATAATTCAAACTGCATGGATGTGGGCGTACCGCATGTCTTACTCAGTGACAGCTGGGAGAGTCTTCAGCTACCCTGCAACCCTGAATCAGATAAATAGAAGAAAATAGATGAATGGATGGATTTGGGTTTCCCCTCCCAAAAGCAGGTTATGTGCAAAATCACGATTGTCAACAACATAAGATCATCAGAGTTGATCACCCCTGCTGGGTTAGGGTTAAGCTAGTTTGGGGTTTCTGCAATTGCATCATAAGCCTTAGGGCCCTCTTGGCCTACGTTAACTTTCATTCATTTCAGATGGAAGCTTTTGCTAAATTTTACTGGCCCTTTCACATGTACCCATATAGCAGTTGGCAACTGCCTGGCATTCACTGTTTTCTAGGGGAGAAATGACCGGTTGCGAGTGTTTGTCAAAGGTTGGAGGCTATTGTTATCATCTTTATCTTAGTAGCAGTTACTAAGTTACTAGCTTAGTAACTGTTCCTGGTAACGATTTTTACACAAGTGAAAAGACCTGAAAAAAAGAAAATGTTAAAAACGGTACAAAAACAGGCCATTGTTGTTGTTTTCAAGTTGAATGAAAATTGCTCTATAAATAGTCTGATCGATTGACTGATTGATAATTTTCAGTGGTGTTTTATGTGTTTAGCTAATGTTCATCCAGGTGTGTGCACTGATGGAGGCAGGCTAAACCATTTCCAGTTGCATGTGAACGAGGTCAGTTGGGATTTGGTGCACGCCCGCTGCTACTGATGCTGCTTTCAGCTCATGTTTCAAGAGAGAAAAAAACTTCCCAGTGCCTCTCTCTGGCTGTCTTCCTCATTTCTCCCCTCCTACTCTTTCTGTGCCATCACTGAATTAGCCATTAAAGTTACAGCAGGCATATAGCACGAATCAAGTTATTAAATTCTTCTGAAATCACTCGTTGCATTGGCACTTGTATATGCGGGCCACATTATGAGTCACTGCATAATACTAAAAGCAAGAAACAGCATATTCATAGGCAATAATTGCCATGTTAAAATACCTGAGGTGCTAAGCAGCAGCGCTAAGTTTAATCAAATTTTAATAAAGTTGTCATGAAATTTGAGTCACGATTGTGCTGCTTGTTTATGCATGCCCTTATCCCATACTCGTACACACAGCTTCGTCTAAGTCATTTAAATATTTAAGGGGTCGTCAAAAAAAGCTGTCATCGACAATGCACATGGGGGAAATCGCTCAAATCCGCTGAGTTATTGGCGCTATTTGTGCCGAGCGTCAGTGCATGGATACGGGCCCTGGATCGCTGAGGTGTGCTTCAATCTGAATAATGACTCGCAGAGTCAGACTGAACAGAGGACATTTCTCCGTGTCACTCCACTTAACACGTGCCCTTTCGATCGCGGTGACAGGTCCGTGCATTTGACAGATCGTCTGCTGGGATAGTTGTTGATATATCTCGCGTGTTGCTGTCCTTAAAGAAACTAAATTAAAGCGCAGCGTTATTCAAAGGCAGCACAGACAGTCCCGGGTGAAACGTGAGAAAAGAACAGGGAGAGAAATATGATTTGCTCAGGTTTCCAACACATCTGATGGAAAGGGCAGTGGAAGTGAGATTTAGAAGAAATGCTACAGTCGGTATCAGGGTCTAAAAACGTTGCTTACCACTTGACATCATCCTTTGATATTACACCTGGTTTATTATGTTATTGTTTCTTTGGAATGAGTTTAATTATCGTTCCTGCCTCATTTTCCGAATCCAATTTGTGCAACTATTGGTAACATAAAATTACATTGCATTACCCTTTGTAAACCTTCGTTCTCATTATGATGATTCAGAGAAATCTTTCCCATGCTCACATTACTGTTAATATACACACGCACACAAACACACAAACACATAAATTCAGCTTTGGGCAGTATCTGCGGTCAAAGTAGATGCCGCTTAAATGCAGATAAGGCTGCGGCGATCGGAGCAGAAATGATTGCAGTTCACGCTCGTGGGCTTTTCCTCACACAGTTTAGACAACAGAAAACAGCAGCACAGCAGTACATGTTGCCATCATCCAGCTCTTCAGAGACTCAGTCACTGTGATGTGTCAGAAGAATGAAAGCTATGTTTTTCAAAGATAGGGCTGTTAAAATTTCAGGCTTCTCAGTAGATGGCGTCGGGATATGTCGGGGCGCAAGGCGCCATCGGGGCAGAACTGGCAGGGGAGCTCATCTCACGGAGCCACCATGCTTACATGCAGACATGAAAGCAAATGATTAAGGGAAATCGGCTGTAGAGTTTGGAAAGCACTATGTTTCTCCGTTTGTTGTCACGATAACTGTAAAAGTTGTGATTACATGCACATAGTCAGCAATCATAAATTCTCCCACTACAGTTTTTTTCAGTTTCAGACGATGTTTCTTTTTTCCCCACTGTTTTAGGCTTGCGTCTTTCAATTGAATACATAGGCAAAGATGCAATCTCGTAAGTAGCAGTGTTAGTGGAGTTTCTGACAAACCCTTATACCAACAGAAAACTGGATTTTTTTGTTTGTTTGTTTAACTGAGTCACATTATAAAGAGCAAAATTATTTTCCGGCAGCAACAAATGTCGCATTGGTTGGGAACTGTAGCTGTGTCTAATACACTTCTGCAGCTGTAGAGAGAATTTACAGCAGCAAAGATGATGAGGGATTGATTTAAAATATAACTACAATGCCCATGATCATGATGATGGAGGAATATGTTACCCAGTGCAATACTCTAACTCAGTCATGTGTTTTCAACAGTGTCTGAGCTGTGGT
Source organism: Maylandia zebra (assembly GCF_041146795.1). NCBI lineage: Eukaryota > Metazoa > Chordata > Actinopteri > Cichliformes > Cichlidae > Maylandia > Maylandia zebra. The sequence goes on along the minus strand of NC_135169.1, from coordinate 40,109,687 downwards.
GAGGCTCTGTAGAGTAGACAAATAGCTGCTTCAGGCTTTACTTGTATAAAATCACTGTTTGGTTCAGGGCTTTTTATTGGCTGAAGAAAGTAAAGCATTAAGTTTTTTTTTTTTTTTCTCTCACTGTCCTTTTTAAAAATACAATTAATTTGAGTGTTTGTGACGGGGTGAAATAGATCCCGACCGATGTGAAATACCGATATTAGCTCCTGGCCGATACCCTTCACTTGTCGATGTATCGGTATGAACATCTGTGATCGTCAATGGATGAAAATTTTAAAAAGTGAGTAAATGAGTGGAGATTATTGTGGACTTCAGGAAGCACACAGCCCCACTCCCCCCCATCATCCTGACTGACACCCCCATCACCTCTGTGGACTCATTCCGCTTCCTGGGTACCACCATCGCCCAGGACCTGAAGTGGGAGCCCACCATCACCTCCGTCATCAAGAAAGCCCAGCAGAGGATGTACTTCCTGAGGCAGCTGAAGAAATTCAACCTGCCAACACGGACGATGATGCAGTTCTACACCGCAATCATCGAGTCCATCCTCACCTCCTCCATCACCGTGTGGTACGCTGGAGCCACTATCAGGGACAAACAGAGACTGCAGCGTGTTGTGCGCTCTGCTGAGAAGGTGATTGGCTGCAGACTCCCATCTCTGCAGGACCTGTACACCTCCAGGACACTGGGGCGTGCAGCTCGGATCTCAGCTGACCCTTCTCACCCTGGACACAGTCTGTTTGACCTGCTCCCCTCAGGCAGAAGGCTCCGGTCCATTCGCACCAGAACCTCTCGCCATAAGAACAGTTTCTTCCCCTCATTTCATTTTTTTCATTTATTTATTCATTTTCAGGCACAACAAATACCTATATTGAACATAAAATACACAAAACAAAAAACAAAAATTGCCTGAAAAAGGAGTGGGACGAAGAAAACTTATTAAATCCCACCCCTATACTCACTCATCAACAAAAAAAAAACAAACTTCCCGCAGCTACGCCCATCATTGCATACAGACCCATCAACAGCTCCGGGCACATACAAGCATCTAAGCGGCAGCTCGCAACCAACAATTAGAGCCTTCATAACTGAATACAGAATATATAAATTATAAATTGCATTACCACAGGTAACAGGCAGTAATAACTACAAGTAACAAACACACATACATATACATACATATATATCTACACACACAAGTACATATATGTACATACATACGCACACTTTATTTTTTATTTTTTATTTTGGAATCCATACCAGCAATGGTAAGAGGACAGACATTACAGAGCACACTAAAACCCATCATTGAGTATACTGTGACCAGACCAACTGTTTGTAGAGAAATTTAAATCTATGAATATTTTTGCATTGTTTCAATTGTAAACTCAGACTGTTCCAGATTTTCACACCACATACAGACACGCAAAAGCCTTTACGGGTTGTTCGAGTTCTGGGTAATTTGAATTCTCCAAAGCCTCTCACATTATAAACCTTTTCTCGAATTTCAAATCTAGTTTGTAAATTTGCCGGTAAAAGTTTAGTAAAAGCTTTATAAAAAATTATGGATGTATTGTAATTAACCAGATCCTGGAATTTAAGTAACTTTGCCTGAAGAAAGAATTTGTGAGTATGATCTAGATAACCAGCCTTGTGAATAATACGCAGTGCTCGTTTCTGTACTGTGACTAATGGATTAGTTGTATTTTTATATGTATTTCCCCACACTTCCACACAATATGTAAGATATGGAAGAACCAGGGTACAGTACAGAGTACGAAGTGCATCTTTATCAAGGAATTGTTTCACTTTGTTCAAAACTGCGAGGCTTCTAGAAATTTTGGTGTTGGACACATGAACAATAACCATATGACTGTTCCCACCACTAACTCATGACCCTACGCTGTGTTCACTGCATCATTCCATGTTTGGCAACCAAACCGATATCAGAGCGTGAAACGGACACGCATACAGAAGTTGGATTACCAGCAGGGGGAGATGATATACTGAAAGCTAAGAAGTCGCTACTGATCAAGTAAGGTGTGAAGTACATCCCAGGCTCATTCTGTGCCAGAAACAATTAAGCTAGGTAGCTATGTATATAAATGCTTTCCCAGGATTACTTTCATGTTGGCTTGAGGTAAAATATCTCCCTCTGCTGGTACATGCGTGTAATATCGGCGAGATATCGGCTTTTTAAAACCATCAAATATCGGTATCAGACTTAAGTCCTATATTGGTCAGGTTCTAGTTTAAGGAAGCTCAACAAGTAACGTGTGCCCAGTCATACAGTACATAGGACTGGGCAATAAGTGTGGCTTTTTAACAAACACAATCACAGTCCTGAACTTTAATAGTTTCTTTACATAACTAACCATCAAGTTTGCAAAAACGATGCAATGTGTGAAAAGATTTTTACCAGCTTTGAGCCACGCGAGACTAAACACCCTTCCAAAGGTGACATCTGCGCACACACGCAGCCGATTCTCCCCTCTTTACTGCTAAAATGCATCAGATTACAAGCACATGCAGATGACACCATGCGGAGTCAATGTTAGGCATATGGTATTACAAATAAGGCCATTTCTTATATTGTCAATAAAATACTGTTCGCTATAAAATCTTCACTCTCCCCACCACCTCTGGTCATTTCTAAAATAAGGCTCTGCCACTTAAATGTTCACATATTAATCCTCCCTTTACTGCATGTGTCACACTACTCATTTGTCAGCCTCGGTTTGGAAGTATCCATCGAATTTGATGAAGCCTCTTCAAACACAAGATGGCAACAGATTTTTAGAGGGACGGCTGCCCCTGCTGTGGGAGCTCTAAGTCATCTGTTAATCAGAGGCACCCGTAATTATGCTAGTCGTGGAGCAGTTTTCATTTTTCAATTTGTATGACTGGCTTTGCCAAGAGTTGCCTAACCATATCCATTCTGAAATTCTTGACATGAGCATTGTGGTGTTGGCTGCAGTCATAATATTTCCACCCCTCCCGATGGACATATTAAACATGAGATCCACCAGTAATGTCTCACACAGATGATGTTATTAGACTTGCCAGCCCGAGGCATCAGCTGTGTGTATTGGACGAGTGTCAGAGCCGGGAGCTCCCCTCCCCCATTCCAGACTCCCCCCCCTGTGCTGAAACCAACTGGTCCAGGAGCTGCGTGCCAGCCTTGTGGTGACTCGCAGAGACCCCTCTTTGCTCCATGTCCAAGTCAGAAGAAAGTCTCTGGCGCTGAAACCGAGGCCCTCGCACTCCCGAAATATAAGAAAAAAGTCTCCTTTCTTCTGGCGAGCGTTAGCGGGGGACTCTGGGTTGGGGTGCATGGAGAAGGGGTAGCGTGTAGGATAGAGTTTCAGAGCCTGCTTTAAAGTTAGCCCCCCTCCTCGCTCCTGATGGCCTGTCGTGCAGGTTGAATAACATTCCAGTGTCGGGCTGATGCAGAAATGAAATGAGGAGAATCAAACGAGAAAGGATGGAGGGGTGGGAAGTCACTTTCGGCTGAGCTTCGGGTGCCCCTCTAGAGAGGTGGCTGACAGGACTCCCCAGAATTGGAGTCAATATTATTCCGTCTGAGAGGGGTTTGGATGAATGAGACTCAACAGTGATGCAAAACAAACCACTGTCAGATTGGCATCAGTGTCAAAACGGTTTGATACTGACACCGTGAGTCAGCGCGTGGCCCGCAGAGTTTCTAAATTTACAACAAGCGGCAATCCAGATGGGAATACATCATCAGATTTTTGTCTTACAGGATTTTTCAAAACGCCAGCCTGTCCCTTCGAGTTAAACGGTGACGCTGGATTTAAGCTAACTGTTGTTAGTGTGTGTGTCATGTGTGCTAGTGTTGCTAATTAGCACTAAATGCAAACTACAAGCGATGCTGATGAAAGTGACATTGCTAGATAATTGATAAAGATAGTAAGTTTAACTGAAAATAGAGCCTTTTTAAGAAGATCTAAATGGGGAAACAGAGCGAGCCTCCCCGATCCCTTGATTGTTTCAGAGTCGAGAGGCCCTCCTCTCGTTTTTAACCTTGACCTAGTAATTAAAAGCAGACCTCTACCACAGGATCTTCGGGTGTAGCGGGGCTCATAAGGGGTCAGCTTGTTGGAAATGTGATCACGGGCACAGCCTACATGTGCAGTATAAGTATTTTGTATAATTTTTGAAACATACAGCCCATAATAGGAATAGGCAGCGGATAAAAGGGCTCATTAGAGGCTCATCATCTGGGAACCATGAATGCATATACAAACGTTATGACAACTCATACGACTGTCAATAAAGAGACTTAATATGATGAAAAACTCATATTATGTCACATATTTCAGTCTAGTTCTCTAACTGACAGATTAACATTATAATCCCTATTGAGCCAATATAGTTACTAAAAAGTATTATACGATCGAGTGTCTTAAAAAACTCTTGCATTATTCTATTATGCACGTACGTAGTATGTATTAATTATTCCTAATTGGTTCAAAATCCTTACTTTGGCATGAAAAAAACTTTTTGGATCACTTCCTCTCTTTCTTTTTTTTTGGGCCACTCTCTTTGGCCAAATTGCACTGTAGGTCATTCCCAAAGACCAGCCCAGCATTGACATATTCTGTATTGATTAGAAAAGAGCTAATGACATCCACTGTGTCTTCTGTTGTACCACCGGCACACACAGGAGGCAGTCTCATTAATAATGTTGAGTTCTGAGGGGCTTTGTGCAGTTTTTCTGTATATTTGAGTTGGTGTACTCCGGGAAGTCCAAAGCAATTACCGACTCCCTCGTTTTCATTCACTCCGTGGAGATGGCAGAACGGTGTTTGTGGCTGTGGAGTAAAGTGGATGAATAACATTACACCAGAGTGCAATTAGGACTTGGACCCGGATCACAAGTCTTGATGATTGTACGCTATGTAAATTAAAGTGTATTTTGGAGAGACAAAGGAGGAATGGGGCAGAGCACGTGCTCGGTGGTGGGGTGGGGGCGTGAGAGAGTTTGCGGGAGCAATTGTGCAAGAGCGTTTGTTATACAATGAGACCGCGCGTCTTCTGTGGTGTATCCGAGCTGCCAACAAACACACCATATCACGTCTTCTGGGTGCAAACCTTATTATTATGCTTTCCAGGCCAATCACACCACAATTGTTATGCCTTCCAGGTCCATCCGTCCAAACCCCTCATTTGAATCCATATTGTGCATTCTTAAGTCTTGGACTAGAGATTTTCCTGTAATAGACTTTCCATTAAAGTGCGTCGCATCAGTCCACATGCACGCTCCAATCACAGCGCTGTAAAAGCCACATTTTACACAGCGTTTCTGTACTTTGACATTCGCTAACTACCCCCGACCGTTGTGTGGCTGCCTCACCCCAGGAGACCTCCTCTTTTAGATTTAGATAGGTTGCCTGCTGAGTCCAACCCAAACACGTTCTACCACTCAGCCAAGAGACACAGGCAGGGCAAGGTCGTTGGATTGTGTATATATAAGTGTGTGTGGTTGCCTTCCCAAAGTGAAGGTGCATAAAAATGCAAAAAGGTGCGCACACACTCCCACAATGCATTATCTCCCCCCGCTGCACACTGCAGGTACTCTCCTGGTTTGATGTCTAAAACATCTAACTAACTGGCCTTTACTATTGCGCTCACACAGAAATTAGACAGAGTCGCCACCGATAGCATCTACCCGGTGTCGGTGTGGTTCGCACTTCGCCGGCCTTCATTTCACTTCATTAAGTCCCTCGCCTTTGCAGATTTGTACATCACACCAAGTTTTTAATGACTTAATTAGAATTAGTCAGCATCTAGTGAAATTAAGCCAATAGATCCTAAATGGCTTTTTTTTTTTTTTAAGTAGCACAGCATGTAAGTCCATGCTGCTGAGTGTATAACACAAGTAGTCCATTAGCTGGGGCTCAAATGCCATCTTTCACTTTTTCTTTTTAACACACACACACAAACCTAACGTGAAATAAGTAATAAGTAACTGTACAGTAGTGTTAGCATGTGTTTGAAAGTGTGTGTGTGTGTGTGTGTGTGTGTGCTGTGGACAATAGGTAAGATCAGGAGAAAGAAAAAGGGAGAAAAAAAACAGGTTTCCTGAAATTCAGCAGACATTTAGATTGAGGTTGATATAAATCTAGAAGTGAGACCAGGCACCTCGAGACTGGCTGTGATTTGTCAGACCTGAGAGCTTTTTCCTGGACAGAAGAGAAGAGTATTGCTCTCTTTGTCCAGAGACATACCCCATGAGGATGTTTGCCCAGACCAATCAGACTTTCATCAAACTTCATTCTGTACTAGTCTAAGTGAGGACTTTGTGTCCCCGCTGCCTGCCAGCTCTCTGCACTTCTTCCATAGATTACTCGGCAGGCACCTCTTCCCTACAGCTGGGAAAAAACAAAACGCCCAATTAGAGATGATTATCTTTGAGCATTTCCTGATAAGTCGAACTCAGGGAAGAGAACAGAAGGTGTTAGGTAAGGGATGGCTTTCCGGGGTGAATGTGGACCATAATGATTTGAGCCAAGATCATATTAACTCATGCTTCATATGATCTTATCTCGGCTGGCAGCTACTATCAGTGCTTCTTTTCTTAAAAGTATTAGTATTTTCAAAGCATTGTGCATGGGCAGACAGTCAAATTCAGTATAAATGTATCAGTATATAAGTTTTAGCGTTACCCACATTCTTCCCCTTCCTATAAACGTCTTTTTTTTTAGTTGAAAGTCAGCCCTCAGGTCTTGCACCAGGCATTTGCAAGTTTATTCTTGCTCCCTAATCGATCACTCCAAAGCCGGGTCACCGGGGTCTCGGACGAGAGCAGCTCTCTCACGTTTCAGCCTGCATTTTCTAAAAGCCGCCAGACAACACTAAAGGAGCCTACGAAGCAATTCACCTTTAACCCCAGCGCCAACTATGTTTGGATGATTATTTACCCTTATTTACCAGGTGAATAAGACGCGGTCTGATTCAACAAGGGCGCCGACTGTCGATGACCACAAAGAATGCGTCTGGGTTCGTTGGTCTGTTTGCTTTGGTTCTCCGAACACATTCTTCGAGTGTTAAATGTTGTCTTTGAGTACTTTTTATGGCTTTTAAAGACTACTTTGAACGAGGTCACTAAAAATAATAAGCCGCTGAATGCACGGGTTTAACACAATTAAAGTTTGGGGTAGAAACATGGGTCAGGATGAAAATGGGAACAAGAAAATAAAAACCTGACAACGATCAATGAAAGGATATGTGCCAGTTCTGGTCCCACTGAGCCAACAACTTCCTGCAAAGAAAACATACCACACTATATTTGCTGCATCGATTATTTGTTCACGCCTTCATATTGATATTTGCACATTTAGGAACGTTGCGAGGACGGGGACATTTCACACAATAAAAGGGCAGTAACAAAAGATTTGCTTTGACTGAAATGTCACCGTTAAGCCTCGATAAAAGGACCTTCTAGTGAGCGGTGAATTTTCTCCTTCTGAGTTCACAAATGAGATTGTCACATTACTCTTTACAGGGAGTGTGGTCCTTCTCTGTTTGGAAATGTAAAATCGTCTCACTGACATTAATCAAGAGTGACAGAAAATATGTTATTGGGAGCTTTCTGAAGAAAAAAACATGCACATAACTTGAAATCAAATGCACATTTTTTTGCTAGGAAGATGGTGATTTATTGAAACATCTGCAAACATACATGGAAATAAAGGATAGCAGCCAAAAACAGAGTTTGTACAATTCTAACAAGCTTTAAAGTCAATATTTGCTACGACCACCTTTGTTTCTCAGCACAGCCTCAACTCTCAGGCAGCTATCTCGCAATTTCCTTCAGGAATAATTGTCCAGGCTTCCTTGAAGACATTCAAAGCTCTTCTTTGGATGTTGTCTGCCTTTTGTTCCGTTCCCTGTAAAGATGATCCCACGCTACTTCAACAATGTTGAGGTCCAGGCTCTCGAGAGGCCAATTCATGACTGATAGTGTTCCACTGTGTTTTTTTCCCATCCAGGTATGCTTTTACTGCATGTGTTTGGGATCATTGATATGCTCAAAAACAATCTTTTTTTGTATTTCTTAAAGACACGACTTTCAAATACTGTTCCTCTGCTGTAGATAGTTGTTTTTCTTTTCTAAGGCTGCGAGTTCTTCTTTTGTCCTCCACTTGTCAGCTTTCCTTAATGTTGTTAAGGACGCACTGCACGCCATGGTGAGATATGCCAAGTTTTTGGCTAACACCTCTTGGTGTATCACCTTGTTGGTACAAAAAATACTATTTCGTGCCTGTCAAAATGTGTTATCTGGCATTTTTCATTGATTCAGCTGAAGAAATGGGAACAAATGATGTGTTTTCTTTTTATGACAGGCTGCTAGCAACAAAGTGCATAGAGGCAATTTAAAGTTGGGTTTTTTGGGGGGGCGTTTTTTGGCTAAGTTCATCGCTTGAGTTAGGTGCATTTTTTAGGCTTGAATAATTTGTAGATTAGTTGTAGGTGGCTTAAACAAAACAAATAAAAAATCCAAGGACCAAAGTGAAAATGAGTGAAAAAGCAGCCGATCTCCAAAGAAAAACTTTGGGAGACCTTGAGAACTTTTTCTGATTATAAGAAAGTCTAGTGCTTTGGAAGCAAAACATGTATGATGACTAGTAGCTAACGACTCTGCTATCTGTGTCCACTGTTGCCGCTTTAAACTTTTTTTGACACTTCCAGGCAACCAAAAATGATCCAGTGAGTCATGGGGCCGTCTTGGCTCCCCTCCCTGCTTCCCCTTTGTGAACCTACACCATCACTCCAGGCTTTCGTTCAAGAATTCTAGCTCAAGTGGTCACTGATGGACACGTACGCGTATATAAACACACATGCCTTCTGTTCAAACAACCAGATCTTTCTGCTTCCGTCGTCTCACCCTCCTCCACCTCCTCTGCCTGTCTTGCTCTGCCTCTAATTTTGCTGCAAGTGGAGTCCAGGTGGAAGCCATTTGAATTCCCTGTGGTCGTGACCACTGTGGTTGCTTGTGACACAGTCATACCTCTCATTTCCAGACCATTTACAACATATTCTTGCCATCGGTAACACTCATGCTACAATCATTATGCCACAACATATTCTTGCCATCGGTAACACTCATGCTACAATCATTATGCCACCTAGACACACCATTGCAATTTGCGGTCAACAACACTAACACAGACACGCAGGACCAGATGGAAGGCAGAATTAACATTGTAATCAAGTCTGTGTTGAGTGCATGCAGCATGATACATTATGTAGTTGCTGAAAATGTGCATCACATTTGCCTGGCCATGGATGCCATGCAATTCGTGTTTTAAGATTTCATTATATTTCGTGCACTTGGCTCAGCATCACATAATGATATTGAAATGCATGCACCATTGGGATCAGTGTTATTGACATTGGAATTTGCTGTACCCCTGACTCAGAGGCTGAGCTGAAATTGCTGTTGTTGTTTGTGTGTGTCTGCGGGCGTGTGTGTGTGTGTGTGCGTTGCGTGTGTGTGTGTTTGTACAGTTGCGATTTCCCCTTCCTTCTCAAATCTGGCAGGGAATGAAGTGTCAATTGGAAAATTATGCAAATGCAGTTAGAGGGAATACAAAATGGAAGGAAATTGAGATCTGAAAAAGTCAAATACAAAGAAAGTAAATTGAGATTTTTCTGAGCAGATGCCCTCCAAACATGGATTCATCTCAGTTCAGACTGTGCTGAAAAATGACACCAGTAATTAGAAAAATGGTTGGGTTCGGCTTTGTTTCAGGCATTGAAGGGTGCAGCTTGTATTATATTTCTTTGTTAGCTTTCTGGCTCGTATTCACAATGCTTCATGTGGTTTTCAACTGACCATATGTTGTTCATTCTGAAAGCAGTGGCTTGTAGATATTTTGAAAGCCAATCCAAACTAAACTTTTATTAGGAGGAAAATTCAGATATAGATTCTAGAGTTTCACAGCCGATAGCCTAGCTGTCTTTCCCCATATGTCCGTTCACACGGTTTGAGCTCAATGCTAATGTCAAGCTGTTAACATGACTTTGCCACAATTTGGATACACGAGTTGGAACATTGCAAAGTGGAAAATGACACACTTGCTTGTGTTCTCCATGAATTTCAACAGGGTTGTGTTCAAATCAAGCACAGAAATTGTGCCTTTACTGGAAAAGATGATTGCAGATTCTAACGTTAGCTTCGTAGGCAATCAGTTGCCAAGCCTCTGACCACAGACCAATACCGGTCCGTGAGTCATTTGGTACCGGGCCGAGAGAGTTGAGGGTTGGGTGTGAAATTTATGGTTTTCAGGGCTTTTATCGTTATTTTTGAGTCGTTTTTATCATTAACTCAGTTTCCCTGGGTCTTTTCCCGTGTGTTATGAATAAATCTTCGTTTTTTTGGTTTTATTTTGTTGTATTTATCCGCGAAACCTTAAAGGCCGGTCCATGAAAATATTGTTGGACGCAAACCGGTCCGTGGCGCTAAAAAGGATGTTCTACGCTCATATATGAAAATTTAACAAAGTCTAAACACAAATCAGTGCTATGAGATTCTTTCATTGCTCCCTGAATAACTAGCACTGGTACTGCTGTTGGTGACCCGTGTTCCCCTGCCGGCTGATTATTAGTTGATACTACTTCTACTTTTGCGTTCTTCATCTGACATTTTGACTGTTACAAGTCCATCATTCATAATGCCCTGCAAATAGCGCTATGTAATTTAAAAAGTAAAAAAAAAAAGATATTCAGAAAAACAAATAAATGAGTTTAGATACTCATTTGAATCAGTATCAGTACCAACAGACATGCAGGCACAAAGCTCCTCCCCTCACTAGCAGCTGAACGTGTGAACAGTAACAAATATCTAAACGTTAGCCATGTGACTATTACCAATTACCCCACATTAGCCATCTATTAAGTTATTAAGTTAGCGGCTAATAATAAAAGCTAATGTTAATGTGGGTGGGAGGTAGGCAGGCAGCCAATGTTATCAGCCCTGCCCGTCTGCAAAGTTAAAGGACAGTGTTAATTCAACATAATTCGTTGTGTCTAAAAAGTGTTATGTTTCTGTTATGTACCAGACTAAAGCTGAGAAAAGTCTAGCAGCAACAAGACAGAAACAATTGCAGCTTGTGTTACAAACTCTATTTAATAAACTGTTTTATCAGCGACATAAATAATGTGCCAAGCCACCAGCAGCACAGTAAATAAACAGGCAGTTGCTGAACATATGCATGGACTAGTATTGTTGATTAACTTTATTTAAATATTCTTACTTAAAAATTTTCTTAATGTGATCTATTACAATTATTGGTATCAAAAATTGTATCTGTATCCGGTTGAAATTCCACTATTGTAACAACCCTCCTACACAATTTTAGCCATCTATAGTTTAGGATGCTGGCATGCTACCATGAAACAGATGGTGATGGGGAAGTATGGGTGAGATATTTCACTCAAAACCTGAAATCGTAATGCTTTTGTTGTGGCTACATTGCCAAACGTGTACTGTGGTATTCAGTCGTGATAACCACCGATGTCGAAAGCCAGAAGCTGAAGAAATGGTTTTTACCTCAGAATTATATCCAACCCTGCCAATGCTATCCATCCGTATCTCTGAAAACAGCTGTGTCAGCATAACATAATGGCAATATATCGATGCTGCTGCCTAGAGGAAATCCATACTTTCCCTGAGGTTGCCTGGCATTCAACGTTGAGGTCACTGTGTTTTATACCTATAAGCCCCGTTGTGCTCATACAAATGTGAGTATCTTTGCTTTGAGTGGTGTCTGCTTCAGTCTCCCGTAGCCACGTAATATGAGGCCCGTTTTAGCTCGAATCCAAAATCAATCCTGGCCACATAATGACTTGCCGTGTTTGTGGGCACAGCATGCCAATTGCTCCTGCAAGGTGATTAATGGCCAACAGGTGAGGTTGTCATGGTAACCTGTCCACCTGAGCCAGTATGGCAACAACAGCTGACGTGAAGGCTGTACATTGAATCTAGTCAGTGATTAATTACCTTCAAACATCAGTTCACGTGATCCCCCCAACCTTACGTCTTCCTCTCGCTTTTAATGGGTTTTATTCCTTTTTCAATCCATCATTCATTATCCCCCCCTCTACCTCTCCCTTTCTGTCCTCCCATCCTCTTATCCTCTAGTCCTTTTTACTGTACATTCCTCCCCAATTCTCAATAGTCCATCCGTCTCTCTTTCCTGTCCTTCCTATTACCCACCTCTTCCTCTCTCTCTTTCTTTTTCTTTGTCTGGGATCCATTTGTGCTGCATTAGGCAAGATATGCTGAGAGAAGAAGAGAGGGAGGATTGAAAGAAGGAAGACGTGGAAAATGGATAGTGCCTGAGCTTTGCATTATAATGGAGAACTGTCTCAAGGCAGATTTGCCCTGCCTTTAAACGAGGCATCCATCTGCATTTATTCACTGCATGTGTGTTTTTATTTCTCTCCCTTGTGGGAGTTCAGCTCATTCCTATAGCAACCCGGTGTACTGTTAAATATTTGTAATGGCAATTTGTTTTATTTGTTTTTGCACCCAGGTTTTTTTTTTATTGTGCACACAAGTAATTTCCTCTAATGGATTGTGTTGCCATTGTCTTCCAGTTGGGAAGTGTCCTATGTGTCAGGAGGGGTTACAGTGCCTTTGTGTGCGAGGAGGAGCGGAGGTAGGGCCCCATTATTTAACCCAGGCCATCAGTCACACTCAACAAGCCTATCATATAGGAGCATTCAGACACTGTACAGGCTAAAGTTAGCGCTATTATCTGCCTGTCAGTGGCTAGCTGTGTTGGGGTCCCTTGTGGAAAAGCAATTGTATGAGTGAATGCCTTGCTGCTCACGTTGTCAGGCTCCAAGGATGCACGCAGTGCCTTTAAAAGACCACTCTCCATTTACCTTTGGTTTTTCACACCTTTCAGCTCGCATTAGCAAAGCGCAATTATGACATTTCAGCTGAGTTTAGCGTTATAAAATTGACCGCTCAATTTTAAGCCATCAGCAAGGTTTGGAAGCTCAACCGAGTGGAAAAAATAATCTTTAACCGTAGACGGAAAGCATCATCTCGGTTTTAATCATCTCAGCTCATCTCCTAAGATTTCCGAGTGAGTGCTCATCAATCATACTGTATGCAGACAGTGGGCTTGATTAATATTCATTTTATATGAGACACTTCATTTGCATGAACACACTGTCTGTCTCATAAAAATTACCAAGCCCTCCCTGCCGGTGTGATAAGCATCTGGACATGAAGCAGTTGAAAATCGGAGACATGCTACTTAACCTGATCCTACTTCATTACATAGCGTTACGTGGCAGGGCTTCAAGCATGCGTGACTAGTTATATCGCACTTCGTATGTCCCCATCAGATAACAGCGAGGATCAAGTTTCGCATTGTTACGGCGACGCTGAATAGAAGGTCTCCGGATTAATAGAAATCATTTTCGGTTTCCTCAGGTCGTGAAGTGACGGAGAAGTGCCCACCGGGGCAGTGATGCGAATCAGCCCGATGGCTATCTCACCGTCTGTATTGGTGAAACGAGAGCGCTGTGTGTGATGAAATCCAACATTTATAAGGTTTAAAATGAAAATCTACAGTCAACGCCGGCCACAAGTCAAAGTGAGGAGTCACTAAAAAGATGTTATTTGCCCGGGGAACATTTTTCATAACATGGTCCAGATGATTTGAATTGTTCGTGTTTGCTTAAGTTTTTCGTTATATTAAAGATCTTTGGGTTCTGGACTGGACATCTTGGACTTTAAGAGATTATAATGGAGAGCTCTTTTTATTTTGTGGCATTTTAAAAGGCAAGAAATCATATCTTACATCAAAACTAAGCCTGAGCAGTAATGAAAACAATGATTACACATAGCAATACATATCAGGCACTGTAGTAGGAGGACTTCTCTTTCTTTATCTCTGAGAATAGACATGTGGGTCATTTAATTATGTGTTTATAGTTTTAAGTTCTGCTTCCATGTAGGTACAGTTCAAGGATTTTTTTTATTTTGACTCATTGTTCATATCAGATTTTTATTCCGCTGGTTTAGGAAAAAACTTATATTTACATCAGGTTATAATAAATTTGATTTTTTAAATGATATTTCCATAAAATTAATAAAATAACATTACTATTTACATTTTTAGTAACTTCTTATGCTTGTGCTCCACCTTTAGCAACAATGCTCAACAAGCATTAGCATTCCTGCGTTGTATTCGAAATTAAAATGCAAACACTCAATGTACCGTATACGTCTGATTTCTTATTCTGAAATATATTTCAGAGTGGATTTGTCTTCTTGACCCAAAGCAGAGTGAAGTGGTGCAGCAAACACAGTGCGGGGACAATGACTCAGATGTAAACTAGTAGTTGTGTATTTAAATATGTAAAGTACATGGAAAAAGCATGTAAAACAACTGGCATACTGTATTTGACTTCTGGTTATCTCTAATGCGCCGAAGCATTGGAGTAAAAACAGAGGAAGAAGGAGAGCTTCTGTAAAATATATGAAACGGCCTCCAACAATTTTGCAGGAGAGGAATTACACCGTAATGGTAACGGGTACGGCAGCAAATCCCGAGGTATCGGTGTGTTACGATTTCCTTTTAGCATGCGTGTGTGGAATTTATTCAGGTTTTCCTATCCGGCTTTCCAAGATGATTTTTTTTTCATATCAGGTGTCATTGACAAAGCAGTCAACACAGCATGACTAATTGCAGCATAACACATTTGAGTCTCACCCGGTTGGAGGAGCACGGGAGCATTATCAATGTCAAGATTGTGTGTGGTGTTTAGTAGTAAATCAGCAAAGCCAAACATCTTCTTCTGTAGCTTTTAACACTGCAATGTCACACCAAAGGAGATGAGTGTTCAGCACGTTTAAAACAACGCTTCCACACATGATTAATGAACGTACACTTTTTAAATTTATTTATTTGGTGTTTTGATCCCATCACCAGCTGTGGATCTGACTTATATTGTCTTAACAGATTTATGTCCGTCATTGCTTCCTACTTTTTTTCTTTGCCATTCTTTTTTAATGCAGTCACGCAACGCCCACCCTCTCGCCCCAACAACCACATTCCTTACTTTTCCTATCACCCGGCTTTATCAGGTAAACTCTTCAGTTAATTAAAACTGTCAGGTTTCATCTTGGCTCCGTTGGCACGCACCACAGTTACAGAAAAAACCAAAACGACACCGACAAGGAAAAAAGTTGCGAGGGCCGTAATGAAGAAGTCTCCTTGATGTGGCTGAGAACAGACGCTACAGTTGTTGCTAGGTCTGCTAAATGTTGGCCAGCTTATCTAAGGGAGTTATCCTAAATCCCCCTCAGAACAAGTACCCTTGAAACGTCAGCACCATAATGTATCATAAGGCTCCTTCTGGAATACAAGACGAGCTGGCAATGCTGGACTAGCGTTCGGCCTTTTTTCTCCCCGCTTTCTCTAACGTTGAACAGGGTCCAAGCCTTTCTCATAAATATGTATTTTATGATGTGTTCATTTGGCGCGCGATGCCAGTTTCAGTACCTAAGCCCACACTTTTTTTTTCTTCTTCTACTCTTTTTTTTTTTTTTTTTTTTTTGAGAAAATTAACAACTGTGATAGTGTTCTTCATTTTATGTGATAATTTCTTAAGTAACACCTGTGCAAGTAGTTGCTGGTTAATAGGCTGTGCTGTGAGATGTGCCGTGTACGCTCTCACTAGCACACACAAATTCTAATTGTCTCCATCCCACTGAAAAAAAGCTCTCCTGAGATATAGGGGGGAAACAAGCACATGCCAGCAACCCTAGCTTTGAACTTTGTCATATATATATATATATATATATATATATATATATATATATATATATATATATATATATATATATATATATATATATATATATATATATATATTTTATTTTAATATTTTTAGTCTGCATTTTCCCAAACCTTATCCTTTGCTATAAAACTCCAATTTGCCGCTTGGACAGAGTGATTATTCCTGGAATAATGTATTTTTTATTTTGTCAAGGCAGTCTCAGCATCCGATTTGATGTCGTATTTAATTTAGCTCTCTGGCAGCTGTCAAAGTGTTTTAATAAAAGCACTGTTTACTCATAAGGACGTGGCTTTGATCAAGCACGCTCTTTCACACTGCTATTTTAACTTCTTTAGAGTCCCACAGTCATTTCTGCATGCACGGGACGGAGCGAACAGTACACCAGAGGGTGGTTCGGTAGATGGTCTCCAAACTCCGGTTGAGTTCACTCATGGAGGCCTGCCAAGACTTTGCTAATGAGCACTTTTAACCTCTAATATTGCCCAAATGGCCTTCCTATGCAGAGACCAATGATAGGCTTCTGTAAAGTCCATTAATATCTGTTCAAAAAAATCTGATTAGCCTAATCGTGGCTTTTTGAATTAGGATTAAGGGCTAGATTCTGAGATGGGTTAAGTCGCCACTGCTTGCACAGCGTGGGAGCTGATATGGAAAATCTGATAAACGTGTTTTACTCGTGTAACTTGAGATTCTTATGTCAGTCAACTTCCCAAGTGCCGTGTCCTTTGACGCAGCGCTTGACCTTTCGCAACCAGATTTTCGTCCCTCCCGCAAAGGAATTAGCTCCCCCATAATATTGAATGTAGTACTGACAGCCTAATGTGCAGCAGTGGCGATTGTGTAATGGATGCCAGGATTATGTGCACTCTTTGACTTGTGTCGTTTTACAGAGATTACATTTCTGCAGCAGATCATGGCTGATGGTGGATAATAGAAGGGTTTTGTAGATGAGGGGGGATAATCATTAAAGCTGATTTAACTTTAATATCATGGTATTTGTTTTATGGGGATCATATTATGAATCGCATCAGATTATATTGTCTTCTTTAACCGTGCACCCTATTATTCATTCACATCTCACTGTTATGTTACATATCTTCATTTTGAATAGTGGCACAGTTTTCAGGAATCGCCATGCAAAACATATTTGATGTTTGCAGCTCATTTTATGCTAAGTAGCAATAGCTTAGCAATGACTTCCTCCGTCAGGAGTTCACTCAGGGGGCCCTCTCACGGTGTTAGAGGAGGTTGAGGGCAGCTCTGCTTTGTGAACTGTTTTGCCGACTAGAATTTTGGAAAGAAGCCCAGCAGCAGCACAGCAGAAAAATGTCCATCGGTGTAAAATCTCAAACTGCTAAGTTATGGTTCTTACCCGCAGGAAAGTGAAAACACTAGTGCGTTTCTTATGTCAATTGCCATCAATCCTTGAGAGAATACATGAGGTCTGGAGCACATATGCATAACCAATTCTCCAAATACAGCAGGGTGTGCTTCATCGCTCAGTGTTCGCCTCTCTGTGGGAGTGATTTGTTGGTAAGGTGTAAGGAGTTAACACTTCGGCGAGCAAACAACAACAGAATATCCAAAAATACCTTTTGTGGTTTGCGCTCTCTTAGCGTCTGGTTGATCACGCCTGGTATGAGTTCATATGACTGCAGACTGAGCAACTTGCACTGTGTCACTTGATGGCGACTTGAAACCCACAGTGCCATAAGGGCTGTGCATAAGGATTTATAAAGCCACGGGCATCCATCTGCCGCGCTTCTTACTGGAAAAGACAACAGTCCGATTGTTCACCAAGAAGTTTTTTGAGATCCCAAACCTCATTTACTTCCTGTCTTCTGTTCAGCTCATAGGCATGTTGTTTTTTTGTTGTTGTTTTGTTTCTGACAGACTTTGGAAGGCATCTGGAATCCGAGCAACAAGGCTTGCTGCGGTCCTGTGGGAAGTGTGGCGCAGTGGAGGGATCGGTGCCATAAAGGAAGCACCCAGCTGGGGCATTTGCCAGCAAAACACTGAGTACTGAACTTATCTGGGACCTTCAGCAGCGGGCGGTAAGAGGAGGAGGAGGAGGAGGCCATGTTGACCGCACGCCTGCTAGTCCTCGCCAGCCTCTTCGCACCAGCCGCACTGGGTGAGTTTGGCTCATTAAAGCAAGTGTTTGTGTCTGTGTGGATGTGCAGATGCAGGCACAAAACATGCCTCTTGCGTTTCCTGATTGGCATGATTTGAAGCTGTATCAGAATTTCATGTGTTCACTACTTAAGTGCCAGATTCTGTCAGCCAACTGCAGTAAAAGCCTCTGACTTTATGTCTGTCTTGTTTTCGCCGTCTATGCAGCTCCTCTCACTAATTAGCAGTTATTTTTACTCCCAAAACTCGCAGAAACTTTTTTCCCTACACTTTTCTTCTTTTGATTTTTCTGTCTGTTTTTTTTTTTTTTTTTTTTCTGTGATTTTTCGATCTATTTTTAGATCTGTCCCTCTTACTCTTGGCTCCATCTCTTGCTCTCCTGGCAATAGAAAAATGAACTGAAATTACTTTCAAAGAATCACTAACGCCGCGCTGGCTTTGTGGCGTACGTTTAGGATTGTTGAAAGTTGCAAGAATTAGGGAGGAAAAGAAGAAAAAAAGGAGATCTTTTATCACTTCATGAATTAAGATCTTAAGATTAATTTGCAAGGTCTTTCTTTTACCACGTCTCTGTAAACGGAAATCGCAGCGTTTCCCCTTGGCCTTCTGTGGATTGTTTCAGAGGCAAAGTAAATGAAGTCATTTAAATTCAGATTAAATGGTGGTGGTCTGGTAGCTCGGGGTGTGGATGCGGCTTGGGTTTAGATGTAGGGAGTGACGGGGAGTGGGGCAATGGCCCATAAAAATGTTAATTTAATATGGCGAGAACCATTAATGGGAGATTTGAGGCTAATTGAATTGTTTTTGTGCTGTGATATCTGTGGATGGGATGGGATTGTGTGTGTGGGGGGAGGGCAGGTAAAAAGCACACTTCTTCGGTTTTCCTTAATGCTCAGAAGAAGGTCAGGAGGCCAACAATACGTTGCAGGCTACATCCGTCTTTAGAGAGATCCATTGAGTAAAGGTTTAGGCATTACCAGGTAGTCGAACTGAAAATGAAAATTCATTTTTGCAAAAGAAAGGACTATTTATAAAGCTGTCTCGACTCCCTCCTTTGAGGAATGCAGGATGAACTCGGTGCTGTGTGGGTAAGAGCTGTTGATGATTGCCACTATTGAAAGTCTGGTGGGAAGGAGTGCTAATGATGGCGAGCTAGGCTTCCTTTTCCCAGTGGAGCACTGTTAGCCTAGCGTTCTAGGTCCTGTTTTCGGGTTGAAATACAAACTTGTCGGCACAATGGGACCTCGCAAATGTGTAGTGGCACTTGGTTTAAATAATTGGTGATAGTAGTTGATAGCTACTGAAACGTGGGCTTGTTAAAAGAGGGAGGCGTGGGACAGGGAGCATTTTTCTCTTGCATTTTTGCAACAATGCGAGTGGCCACTGGGACCGAGGCCACTCACGTGATCATAAGCATTAAGTTTTAACGCCCACTCCAAAAAAGAGGGTTCATTGTCATTTAGGTTAATTTGAGAATTCAAAAATAAAAAATATCAAAAGTGCTTTAACTCCACAGCTGATCACAGATGAGTAACGATCAAAACACGTGCTGATAGAAATAACGGATTCGTGAGTTTCCCCTGAATGCGGGCAGGTAGCTAACACATCCAGACATGAGTATGGGACAAGTGGACATATGCTGTGCTTCTGAATGTAAAACCTTATGAATTTTAAAGTTTACCCTAAGCCTTTATGTCCGTTACTTAAAAAATATAACCTTCTGAAAAATAAGAGTGCATTTGGATAATAAAAACCAGGGTGCCTTGCTCAATTAGAACTAAAGGCAAGCGAGCAGCTTTTTATAACAGTGTTTTAAAAAGGTGGGTTGCTCCAAAGATTAGGAGCTGCCATTGAAAATGCTCTATCGTCTCTGCTTTTATGTCTGAATCTTGCAGTTTTCAAGAACAGCCTCAAATATTTATTAGCGAGGGCTGTTTGACAGCATAAAAAAATGATATACATAGACAAGAGGAGCCATTTCCTCCTTATAACACAACTTATTCTCTATTGTATCAAAGTAGATTTTGTTAAAATAAATGACAGTAGTAAAATAAAACCCAGTAAACTGATGTGCGATCAAGCCTCAGCATAAATGTCAAAGCACACACACTAATGCTTAACTAATACTGTTACGAGCAGCACAAAGGCACTCATATATCCATATACAAGCAGCCATATTTAGAGCAGACACTCTGCGTGGTCACTGTTGTTAGTCCCTTTGACCTTTCATTTGATTAGCATTGACTGTAAAGTGCTGCTTAAAATAGATATGTCAGTCAAGCTGCGCAGAAGCACCTCTTGGGCTATCTGTGTTAAATTCTGCCTGCATCAAAATCGGCTGCTTTTCACCTGCAATTAATTCTCTTAAAGCTGCAGCTTTACTGGAGGAATCTCCCGTCTTTGGAATGAGAGCGTTCTCACGTGTCGTCATCAGAAAGATGCATAACGATCGTCTGCCGTTTGGACAAACAACTGTAGGATTACACAGACGCAGCCCATTAGAAAGCGCCCCCGGGGGTGGAGGTGAAGTGGTTGAAATAAGGCAGACATCCGAGAAATGTGGCTGAAACGTGTCAGCTGTAGACGCCCTGTGACGTTCAGTTTATGGAAAGGAAGTAAGGTCTGTCTTTTGCGTGTTTTAGCGCCGCCATAAATCCAGTATACTTCACATTTTTCCCCCCCAAGCATAACACGACTGCATTTTCCTTTCTTTTTCTTTTTTCCTCTCGACTGCATTTATTTTACGTCAGTATGGTGTGAATAAGATGGGAGAAAAGCGAATTCATCAGTCTTAAAATCTGTTTGCGATCATTTGAAAAAACGGTCAGCTGCGGGGCTCGCGTGATTTCTCGTAAACGGGCCGAACCATGCGAAAACACCTTCACAGTCCTTTAAATCAATCATCCTGCTCTCTCTGTGATCAACCTCTCCTTCATCGGTGAGCAATAGGTGACATCGAACTCGTAAACCACCGACTCCGTAAGGCAAAAAACCAGCCGCACTGGTGCATTTCGTAGCAGATTTAGTGGCTGACACCCAGTAAATAATTTGACATGTTCATCAAGAGCAATCATTTAATACTCAGCCTCGTCCTGATGCTATGAGCAGACGTGGCCAGATGTTGCCAGTGAACTGTTTTGCAGCTGGGGGAAGCTTGAGAGGGAATATTCACCACAATGTCATTGTGCATGTTTCACCCTGAGAGTGTTGGAAATGTGTACTCTGGGGGATGCTGGCCTACTTTGGCATCTATATTCCCTTTTGTCTGAAAGTCAGGCACACGCAACCTCGTGCGCGCACACGCTGACTAGCGTCAAGCAAAAGAAACTAGCACCATTCCCACTGACACACATGCAAAGTCGCACTTTTAATAATCACAGTACACATGCACGCTGATGCATTCGCCACTTTAGCCTAAGAGGCTGGAATAGAAGCCCAACAGTGGCCTTCCTTGTCTTTTTTTTCTTCTTTTTTTGCTGTTGAGCAGAATGAGGAATATTTCTGGACAACCGTCACAGCAGCGAGATTAAAAAAGAAAAGAAAGTCAAGGAGAGAACGCAGCTTAAGGAGCGTTAAGGATGCGTGGCTGTTTGTACGTGGGTGGCTCTTTGTTTGCTTGTATGCGAGTGTGTGTGCTTCCCTATCATCTTCTGGTTTGTGCGCGAGTGGAGCTACAAAGTCCATGCCAGATTAATAAAAAGTTCCATCCCTGATGCTGTCACGGGGGCTTGAAAAATAGGCAGAACGCAACCTTGGCGTTGTTTCGGTAAGATCAACTAACAAAAGGAAAAAACAATGTCCCGAACACTCGAGCCATGCCAGAGCGGCGCATTAATCATGCGTTTCTCTGCATGTAAAATCCTCCTGGATGACTTTTAGATTCATTCCGCTTAATACTGCCCCGTGCAATCGCAGACATCGGCGTGTTATAATGGATGACGGCTCAAGAAACAAATTTAGGAGACGAAGAACATGAAGTCTGACTCTTGGTTGTACGGTCAGATACAAGCGCAGGCATCAAGCGTGGAACCAGATATCATCCTGCTGGGTGAGGAGGGGTTGGTAGGTAATGAGGAATGGATGAGGCAGCAAGACAGATGTGTGCCTGCCACATCTGTTCAGCGTTTGTTAGGTGTTGCACTGGTAGGGTAGGTTTTTGTATCTTGCAGAACAATGTTGGGTAATTGGCAGTTCTGCAGATGAACATACATAACGTCCGTCTCGCATGCCTGCATTCTCTTGCAGGCCTTAAACAAAGCCTTACGAACAACCCTCTCTTTCTCACATTCCCGTATCATCATTAATATGCTAAGGTTAGCTGTGTCTAACCAAACAAGAGCATTAAACTCTGACGTCAGGCTCGCTGTTCCCGTACCCGATCCACTTAATTAATCTTCTACTGCCAGGGCACTGACTCCATCCGCCAAGGCATCCCTGGATTTGCCTAATTTGCTTAATTAATTAAACAAATGATTTATTTGAGCTCATATTTCAAAGCGGCAGAAAGTTCTTTGTAGAGCCTACTGAGGCATGTGCTGTTGTGTTGTGACTGCGAGATGCCTCTTCAAGCATTGCAAATAAGTGGGCTTCGGAGTGGGTGGATGTCAATCATTCATTTGCACCAGCATAATGTACATGCATATACAGCACTTTGGGGCAGGGATAAATTATATATGCATTAGAAGGCGACGTTAGATGAAGAAAAAAACCAAACAACAGGACTTTATTTAGACAGGCATTGTGTTGCTTTGGTAAGAGTAAATCGAGAGTTCGACGACTGTAGCTTTTGTACAGCAGTCTTCACTGAATGGTTTTTGTGGTATGAGGCAGGTATCGGCCTCACATGTAATAAGCAATCACAAAACAAACATGTCTATTCATTATTTAAACTTTCAGGTCAAGCCAGTATTCAGTCCTTTTGAGTGCCATGCCCATTCCTATTATCTACCATCCATTTTGCATAGCGTATCCGATATCAATTTATTTTGTCTAACTCTATTGCATATTTTTTTGCATGGGTGCAATCCACCCATATTATTTGTATCTATTTGACGTGCAGCCAGACATAGGGACACTGACTAGGGATGTCACCAGAACTGATATTTAAGGTACACATTTTCACTCCCAAAGCGTAACATTTTACGCTAGGTGACAAATCGTCTGTATATTACGCTTCCGGGCACCCAACACGTCCCTATATTACGAGATCGGAAAAGTTAGGAAACGTGAGAACCGTTTGGAATGAATTTACACATGTACGTTTATTTGACTTAAATTGGAAAATAGAATCTAACGTCATTAAAGTGGTGGTTAAGGTTAGGGTTAGGGCTGTGATACATGGCTGGAACGTGTATTACCACGGGAACATCACTCTAATGGATTTCATCCATAACCCTGTGCGTAGCATAAGAACGCGGATGGTCACCCTTCGCGTGCCTCAGGAACGCCTCGGGACGTGACAAATCGTCGGTATATTACCCCTCGTGAGTGAAAACGGGCTGGATATTGAAATTCTGAAAAAGTGACGCCACTTGTTTTTTGGCATCAAGTCAACAGAAGTGCAGCAAATAAACCGAGCTGTAGCTGAATGCATTCACAAACACTATTGTTCTAATCTTTATCTTTAAAAAATTACTCTTAATTGTGTTTTTTCCCCCCTGTGGTATCAAAGGAGTAGCAAGTATGCACTATTTCCTGCATATTAGTATTTAGTTTGAAATTCTAGCACTGTGACAACCACAACGCTTGTTAATTTTTCTTAGTTTAGCATCCTTAATTCTAAATTGTAAAATTAATAAATACATAAATAACGAAAAGCTACTACACTCACACCCACAGAAATCAGCCTTCTTTGAGGACCTTGAATGTCATTGCAAGATTTCATGAAAATTTGTTGAGATATTTTAGCATTAATCAAGCTTCCATCCCCCTGAGTCACAGTAAAAACGTTTAGTTCCAGCTGTATTTTTTGTTAGGGCGCAGTCCTTGTTGTGCAAAACGGTATGCCTCATTGACTCTGGGCGAGGCGAGTATGGCTGCTTATTTCTAGCACTTGAGGGAAGTCTTGACTTCATTTCAAAGCCACGGATGTTAATCAAATAATAAAGAAACGTGTGAGAGGGTTTTTTTAAAATTGATATTATAATAAAAGTTGGATTGCTTTGAAAATGGTTTTCATGATATACTTTAAAATGCCTCTGGTTGAATGCATTAACAGGTTTATTTCTCTTTTTAATTTGCATCCCTATTATAGTTTTACAATAAACCCCACAAGACTTACTAAAACAAACAACATGCATATTTGGACAAATCAAATTTTACACCCACCCTAAGGATGGGTTGCACAGCTGCCACTTGAATGACAGCTTATTTCAAGTTTTCACTTTTAGTTTCAGTTGTTAGGACGTGTTGCATCGTTTGAATACAAGTTTTTCAATTAGATTTAAATATGCAGCGCTGAAAGACTCGTCATCTTTGGATTCGGTTGAATTTTCCACATCCGCGTAATATATTTTGTGTGGCGTTTGGCATCAAACATTCCCTTCTCTTTTTATGTCCTTCTGTAATGAGTGAAAAATCAATACCTGCTTGATATGGGGAATAAAAAAATGGCCCTTGCTGCCCGCGGCATCTGTAGTGACGGCTTGACATTGCCAAATTGCTGTCAGAACGTGCAACCCAAGAGGAATGAATGACAGTAACATTAAGAATGGCAGGGTGGGGTTAAATACCTCTCCATGTTTTATAGGTGTCTGCACCGGGACCTGTGTATATCTTCCAAATACATGAATTAGAATCTCAATTCACTCAACCCACTTGCACAAGCATAATTTGCTAAGCGCTGAATGATGCCATTTAAAGTGGACTTGGAGCTGGCCGAATGGTGTTTAATGAGGACAGATATTGACAGCAAGGTCAAGTGGCAGTGGATGTTAGTTTACATTAGACTGCATAATGTGTATGTGTTTTGTAGTGTCCGGAAGGCTGGAGGGAGATTTGCTAAGTAACCCCGCAGCCCAGCTCGCACAGCAGAAATGGTGGGCGTAGAATACCACAGGGTTTCCCACACTGCATAACAGCAGGGGTCAGGGAGTAATTTAGGGTGTGGGCGGAATGTGAGGAGCAGGAAGGGCAAAAAAGAAACCAAGCAGAGAGACAATGCACTGACCCATGCTTTACTCAATTTGTGAAATTAATGACCTTTTTCTTATTTTGTGAAATCCATGTTTATTCCCATCGTCTGTGGAATAACTGTGCATGTGCTGTGCATGTATGTGAGATACGGGATTTGTATTCTGATGGCACATTAGGTGCAGTGACAGACTGTGCATGTGATTACATGTAGCGATATTAAGACACTGCAGTGCTGTATATGCTAATCTTTCAGCTTGGAAGGATTGCCCCCCTCCTCCTCCAAGCACTGTTTCCACCATAAGGCTTTCACAATCACGGATGAGGGTATGATGATGGTGGTGAAACTGTGTCCCAACCACCCACATAATGAATTGCTGCTGCAGCAGTGCATGATTTAAACATGCCTTGAGGCATACTGTACGCATTTTGCTAATTACTCAGATTACAATCTGTCATTCCCAAGCACATGTTGCTAATAGTGTGAGTTGATATTTGCATAGATGTCTGTGTTTATGTGGTTGGGAACTGGGATATTTCCATCTTAATATCTGTCTGTTTATTAGTTCCTATTTATCTCTCTAAATACACGGTTCAAAATGAGATCAGCATTCTGTTCAACACAATTGAGATTTGATATTTTTACCCTTGTAAAATTAAATAAATGATAGCAAAAGTAATCATTGTAATCAATTTGCATCCTATTTGGGCTTTAAAGAGAACATTTTTAATTCAATCCTAAAACTTACCTCACAACAACTGCAGCTGTTTAGTTAATAGCTAGAAATGCTTAGCTATTACAGTCTAGCTAAACGGCCTAGCTAAACGGCCTAGCTAAACAGCCTAGCTAGACATTCTAGCTATTAGCTAGGTTGTCTAGATGAAATTACTATTCTATTCAGCACAGCTGGGATTTGATATTTTTACATTCTTAAAATAAAAAAGTTGATGCTAAAACTAATCATTGTAATCAACCTAGCTGTTAGCAAGACTAGCTATCACTGTCTAGTTAGACCGAGACGGTCTACTGAGTCTAGCTAATAGCTAAACTGCCAACTTGCTACCAGTGTCTTTCACATTAAGGGCAGCACTGACCAAGTTGTGGTGTTTTGGCACTGGTGGGCGATGCTGAGGTCTCATATCAGTGGAACATGTGTTTTTTTCTGTTGGCCCAACCGAGAGACATTTTAACTTTCTGTTGATAAAGAAATTAGCATAACGGCTCCCTGTTGCCAAAACAAAAAAACAGCCTTGCAAATGAAGAGCATATTACAGTAGCCTTATTATGTACAGTACAGTACAATGAGGGAATGTTAATTTGCACATTATCAGTACATCTTTTGCTGCATGTGGCATTATTGCTGTTGTTCAGCCTTGTAGGAGCAATTGAGAGCATGAGACAAATGCAGAGGAAAATACAGGTGCCTTCTTTTGTGGGACTCGGAGGACGTGTGAAGCAATACCTCCTTTATTTGACCAACAAAGGGAATAATTGAAAAACAAAAGTGGCAAAGGATTAATCAGCCACTGCTCCTTTTGATCTCCTTTCCTTCCCTTATGCGGCACTTGAGCTAACAGGGTGAATTTTAATGTATTCATTCACAAACAAAGATCCAATGCCATTTTGCCTCAAACTAAAGTTCACCACAGATGCAGCAGGCCAATTATAGTCAAGGTAGCATGGGACCCTGCTCTCTCTTCCCTCAGCTCTATCATTGAATAAACCAACCATGCACAGTGAATCAATATTGAGTATTGTAAAGTGTGCATTTATAGCAAAAGTATAGGGGGATCAAATGATACCGTGGCACAGATTAGCCCATGAGAGCTCGAGAAGAACAGAGAGGGGTAAGAAGCGATAGAGTTAGTCGCGTGGGGGTGGGGACGATACTAGAGATGGCCTTCAGTATAGCCCAGTGGCCTTGTAGAGGAATTCAATACAGCCATTGACAAAAGAAGGCTTCCATTGTAGAGGAACCAGCCTCCTTTGGGAAGCTGGTCCATTTCCTTATTAATTGTGCTCTCATTAAAATAAAAGGAAGGAGAGAGGGGAATGGATAGCCCGAGAGTAATGGTAGCTCCTCAGCGTGGCCTCCTTGTTTGGAAGGGTGCCAGGGTCAAGTAGTTTACAGTTCCAGTGCTTTGCACTGGGTGGAAAATACAGTGTAGTTTATGCGTTTTATGTACTGCATGAGCAGCGCACACACACACACTCCCTCTCCCTCTTTATTATCTTTCTTTCAAACCCTCCCACACAGAAGGACACAAATCTTCCATAGTGCTCCCCTCCCGCTGCATCCTCTGCAGATGTACAGTATCCAAGGCTCAAGGGGTCACAGCTTGCCCTGAGTCTCACACCACAGCTGTTACCCACGGGAGGAGTCGTCTGTTTAGGCCATGGATCACTGATATCCTGACCGAACAGACTCCCCGAGATAGCCCTTGACTCTGTGCTCAAAGTATAATTCCAGTTTATTACAAACTGGGTCATATTTTCAGTAGATTTATCAGTTATGATAGCACAGCTCCGGACGAATTAAATGCTGAGATCTGGGAGTACAGCAACAAGTCGTAGGAAAAAAGACAACCCCCACAAGCAATCAGAGAGTCTGAAAGCTTAATATACTAGTGGTTATTAAAACACCCTGGACGTGAGCACAGCCAAAATGCTCACAATAGCCCTTCTTTATGTAATAATCTGTATACAGAAGGTTACAAGGCCAGACCAAGAGGAAGGCCTATGAACTGCGATGAAAACCTGTTTGGTCATCTGGCTTCTACTTGTTCTTATCCAGCTTTTAGCATCTTTTAATGATGGTGTGGTAGCGGTTCTCTTTCACATATGCAGGAGAGAGTCTGCATCAGAGCGTGCAAAAGCCAGGATAATTGAAAACACCGAGTTGCAGTGAACACCGAGCGTAGAGACTAACGTCAAGAAAAAAACAGGAGAAAACGTCCAAGGACCAACTTGACCAGCTGCAAATGTAATTGTGCTCATCCACACACTGCAGGCAACGCACATTTTCCAAAACCTCTTGCCAAAACACTAAAGCGTGTTATTTACCTCGCGTCGCTTCACACGCTGCTTCTGGATTTAGATTTATTGTATGTGAAATCTGGTGTTGTAATCTTTTTTTAATTTGGAAGCCATATCCAAGCATTAGCTTTTTTTTTATTTTTTTTATTTCTCTTCAGATATTTCTCCTGCTCCCTATTTTTGGCTTGATTATATTATATAATTGCACAATCTGCAACGGCTTGTCAGCAAACTGCTCAAGCAAAATGCAGAAATGAATATGTTAAACACATTGTAAATGAAAATAAATCAGAGCGTTTATCTTCCAAACATCTTTTACACTTTGTTTTTTGCCCCCCCCACTCACACTGTGTCTGTTTTATCTCCTTCCTTATGGGTCCACAGCTTGTTGCAAGCTTTGTTTATACATCTGATAGCTCTTCAGTGTTAAGTGCGGCACGTACAGCTTTTTTTTCGGTTCGGTCAGTCTGCCGAATGTGTTACCCTCTCTGAGATGGAGAATACCATAGTGAAGATGTCTCTTTTTTTAAGGAGTTGGAAGGGGGGGAGGCAGAGGGCAGGAGTCATAACTTTCACAGACATTTCCTTATCCCTGAGACCCTACAAAAGACCAACTGTGTCAAATGAGAAAAATTGCAGGTGCACATTCCCCAGTGGTGTACTCCCTCTTGCCTCCCACTCTCCGCACACATATTAGGCCATGCAAGCACACACACACAGACAGAGGCTGTAAGAGGAGGGTGGGGGGTGGAAGTAGATCCTTTTTCACTGCGATAATACACTCCTTTCTCTGCCGTGATATGGACTGAGGAAAGGCTTGAAACCGGAGAGGCAGAGTGAGCGATGTCACTCCGCAGCAGGCGATGGCATCGCATCGCATGCCATTTTTATAGGCCCGCTGCAGATGTTTCCCAGTTGCACGTTAGATCTGCGCATACAATGGGGTGCATTCTGTATCGAGGTCACGGTGGGGATGGCGGGGACCACCCTTCAACTGAGCGGTCGGGATTTAAATCCTAGCCTAGCCTCCCATCTGACGCATTACTCTTATCATGGATGAGCTACATGGATGAGGAACGATGTATCTTTAGGATACCAGAGGATACCAGAAGACAATATCTGTAGACTATTATTTATCATGTTTATTGCACAAGCTCTGTAGCTGCAGTGCAAGCAAATACAAGCATAAAGGAATAATATTAGCTTTTTGTTCTTCTTTTATTTAGTTTAGGAGTTAACAATCCAAAATATAAGCTGGTATTGGCCCCAGAGATGTTGCAGGGCGCCCTCTGCTGGACAAGACGTGCAAAATCAACCCTCATAGCATAGTTGAAGGGTGTTTCTCCTGTCTCTTTATTTAAATTTTTCATGCATCGCCTTTAGAAATGCCGATACCGATTTATTGGCAAGTAGCTAATATCGGCCTGTATGTCGAGCCCATCAATAATATTTTATTATCTTTATTTTTATTTACCACCTCACGTAATTCAGAGCCAGAACCACAAATCATGTACTTTCACAGGACTTAACCAACAAGTTAGTACGTGTCCAATCAACGTATCTTTTATCTTATATCTTTTATTCATGCATATCCAGCACAATACTCTGCCAAAACAGGCCTTTTCTTTTTTGCATTTAACTATTGTATTTCACAAAGGCGCATAGTCTCGCCTGCATGTTAATCCAGCAAGCAGTGAAGTAGTTCTTAATATTTTTGCAAAACTTTTTCCATTAAGCATTAAATTGTGAAAATTTTCGTGACCTTTCTAAGATATGTGTGAGAAACCTGAAATTGTTTGCAGGAGTTCAGCCTAAAAATAATATATGCAACCACTGAAGCCTTTGTTTCCCAGTAACAGGTTTACAGAGTAAATTAGTTGTTATTTGAGGTGCCATCCTTTCTCGGTGTGATATTGTAGCACACATCGCAGCTCCACACCTGCTCGTGCGAAGCCATGTATGGCGCGTTTTGCCCCAAATCTCACGTTCCCTGCTATTTCATGCGCCTTACACTTGTTGTCAGCTCTCAGTGTGCCGCATGTTAAGAGTTGTAGCCGGATGACTCGATGCGTGAGAACCGCGTACACGTTACTTCATACATATTCAGAAGTCATTATCTCCGCACAATAACCCCACGTCTGATACCTGTCATTTGAAATGCAGAAGAAAAGACGATCAAAGGAAATCATCATAGCCGCGTGTCTCAGATGTAGCGTAGCCACCCAGGCTAATTGCAGCAGCAATGCCTTGATTGCATACATGTGGAATGAGATTACTTCTTCTTCGTGGGTGGTTAAAGAATCACTTTTTTTCCCTTCTCTTTTTTGTTTTTGGCATTCATTTCCAGCAGTAGATTTTTTGACTCCAACACCTTTTATCTCACTTTTTCCTTGTTACTTTTTTCTTCTTCACAAATCCACACTTTCCATTCTCTTCCCTTCTGTGTCTTTTTACTTCTCAACTGGCATCATGTCAGTGCAAACCATTTAGCTTTGCTTCGAGCTAGCACAATCAGCCCTTAAGGCACCGTGACCCAACTAAAAGAGACCTTCTTTCTACTAGAGATGTGCGGTCTTGGTGGGGGATGGGGGCGGAGGGGTGCTAAAATGTCCTCCGTGTTTGGCTCGCGCTATCCTGCAGGACAAGCTGGTGCACTGTGAAGGGACTGACGCCACTGAATCAGCGCTACACACTGTCGGTGGTGTTTTAGCCAAGCAGGGAGGAGGTGTAACAAAGCAAGCGGGGGGCCCGGTTTGAAAATTGTCATCCTTGAGCAGTGTCACATCCTTTAGGCGTACGCATCAGCACGATTCCCCAGGGTGAAACACCCATTGGATAATGTATTAAAATGGGCACATGCGCACCCAAACACAAGTGCACGGCACACAAATGAATACATCACAAGGGAGGTAACAAAAGCAGCCAGATGCAGTTAAGTGCAGATACAGACAGCTTTTTAATCTGCTGATATCATCCGGCACATCGAATTGCACCACAGTATATAGGGCAAAACCCCCACCGCCATCCCACCCACTCCCCCTTTTTCATCTCACTGTTATTTGTACTTATGCATCTTAAAGATACTTGAATATTTCAGATGGCTGCCTATAGCTCAACTAGCTTAGGTACTGCATGTGTGAGAAAAAGGATCTTTTTTTTATTATGAAAGCGACTCCACTGATACACATAATGGGACAATAGAAAGTCTCTGTTCACCTACAAACATAACAGATGCATATGCATGAAATTACATTTTAATTTTGTCATTTAAATAATTTCTTGTTCTTCATTATGTGCGTAAACATTAGAGCACCCAGCTTTAATTGGTATTAATTCATGCTTTTTGCCCTCGGATATTACACTGCGGTGTAAAATAAATAAATAAAATACTCGCAGAAGTGTGAGAAAGAGAATTGGCTTAGGTTTATTTCCAAACGCGCTCTGCCACAGAAAACAAATCACCACAATGTAATTCAGACTTGGGTCCTTGTACGAGGGTGCGTTTGATAAAACTGAATGCAAACAAGTTCACGCAAAGAAGGCGACGAGAGCGAGACTCCGTTTGCTTGGATTTGTCTTCAAATGGCAGGAAATTGAAAAATGTTCACCCCGACTTGCTACAAATTCCAAATAAGGGCATATTTTTCATACCGCCTTAATGACACGCTCAAAAGGGAAATTACATCAACAGCCAATATGCTGTTTTATGTAAATACTTTACTCTCTTTCTCCTTGTTTCCAATTCAAACACACATTTGTCTTTCTCAAGCTACAGCAAATCACAAACTGCCGTGTGAACAGCAGATATGTTGCAGCGGCGGTGGTCGCTGTTGTTCTTCAGACTGCTGTGCACACCGTTCAGGATAAACTCGTATGAAATCTTAACCTCATTACGATCACAATCAACCGATTCAAAAATCGGGATTGAGCCAAAAGCAGAAAGTTAATATCAGTTTTGTTGTGACAGCTGGCGTTGTGCTAACCTGGTGGCCACTGTGTTAGTGCTGGAGTTCAGCTCCATTTGCTCTCAGTATTGCACTATTAATACAGTTATAATAAGTAGAGCCCCAGGGATCCATTCAGACAGTGATATTGCCTGGGTTCCTATTCATTACATGAGAAACACATTTTCTGGTGTTCTGTCATCGGTTGGTGTTATATTTTATGTGAAAGGGCCTTTTACAATACTGTGGGTTGCTATGGAAATGAATGAAGTGCACTCAGGTGTTCAGATGAATGGTGCTGCCTAAAGTTAAGCAATAGATATAGCAAGAGATATTCAAGTGTCCTTTAAACCAGAGTGTGTATGCTGAGACCACAGATTTGAAGAATCAACCCAGTTTTATTTATGTAGCGCCAAATCACGTTGGTAGTTGCTTTAAGGTGCTTAATATTGTGAGGCAAAGACCCTACAATCAGATGACCCCCTATGAACAAGCACTGGGCGACAGTCG
Source organism: Maylandia zebra (assembly GCF_041146795.1). Taxonomy (NCBI): domain Eukaryota; kingdom Metazoa; phylum Chordata; class Actinopteri; order Cichliformes; family Cichlidae; genus Maylandia; species Maylandia zebra. The sequence continues at coordinate 40,077,077 of NC_135169.1, read as the reverse complement.
GAAGGAAAAACTCCCTTTTAACAGGAAGTTTTTAACCTATGGCAAAAACCAGGCTCAGTGAGGGGCACCCATGGGGGAAGACGGGGCAAAAGACACATTAAAAAGTCACTTTTAAATTTTAAAAGTAAAATTTAAAAATGTAAAAGTCATTTATGATTTAAAAGCAGAACTCTCTTCATGGTAGGTATGAGCTAAATAAAGTAATATGGAATAATAATAACTGGATATGACAACTGTCTGGTTTGTCATCCAACACGTTTGTTGATGGACTCACACTTTAACCCTTTGACTTGAAGGCTTCAAAGATGTCACCACAGTTATTTTTGAGACAAAGTAAAAATAAACTGCTAGCATTTAACCGACAAAAGCCTGAGCGCAGGCAGGTTTTTAGCACAGTTGTCTACACAGTAACAGTTACTTTCAGCTGCTCCATTATTCACAGTGGGGTCCCCACAGCAGGTAGCTCCACACATTTGATTTGGCAGATTTTTACGCCGGATGCTTTTCCTGATGCAAACCCCCCCAAGGGATTTCTGTCTCCTCCTGGGAACAAACCAGGGATCTTTTGCTTATTAGGCGAATGTATAAACCACTACGCAATTAACTACCCTGTGAGCCGTATTATTTAGCAGAGAACAGCATTGAAAGGTAGCCTAAAACGATCCTCTTGACCAAGTCCATGGTCAAGAGGATCGGACCACTGATTGGAATTTAGTCTAGCTTACCAGATAGCATGGAGTCGGCCTCAAGAAGGACCCTTTGTCACCTGTGTTGGCTTCGTTTTCAGCACAGGCTCATGGCAGTTTGTGAACTTGAATACTGATCGGTATACTTCTTTGTTACCAATTTCACCCAAGTGACAGTCGACAACCTCCGGCAACCACTTAGCAACCCCTCCGGGAATAAACATTTTTCCCTAGTAACAGGAGGTTGCAAAGGGGTCAGCGCCTGGTGTCCTATGTCCCGTGTGAGTGAGGCCTAAAGTTTAGATAAAGCTCATGGTTTGTGGTGAAATGCAATGCTTACCGCGACTTTCGGAGCTTTGTTTCTTCACTTGCCATGGTCAGGCCTCCCTGCTTTTCTGCACAAAATATATACCTTAAAGACGAAATATAACTCTAGTACTTGCAAATTTGTGCCAATAAAAAACAAAACGTGTGCGTGAACACTGAAAAACAGATTAGTTATTCGTGACTTTTTGACATCTTATCAGGAGACTAGCCTATCATCTTTCAGTTAAAAAGTGTCGCTGCTTGACCACAACTAGATTTTAATGTCTCATAGTGCAGTAAAAAAAAGAGATAAGTTGGCTTCTCTGCTCCTTCACTTAAGAAGAGGATGGTATCTCTTAAAACATACTCCTCATTAAGAGCAGATGTTATGGGAGTGACCATGGAAACAAAACATTTCGTTTAAACCTCATAATGGTTTGAAGTGAAAGACTAAGTGGTGACAGCGATTACTGCATATGTCACTTGGAGTTATATTACCGTCAGTTTATATCAGCAACAACTGTGTTTCAGAATGTGATTACATTAGTAAAGGACTGCTATAAACATGGGTTTAAGACGAGTACAGCCCACCTCCACCCCAAAAAGAAAAACTGATACACCACTTGTACTTGCGTTTTCCTCGTCTGAACCACCTTTCCTTGAGAAGTTCACATTAGCAAGGTTGCACTGCAGTTTGTCTCAGTTCACCGTGCTAAACTTAGCTAAGCTGTTGCCTCCAGTACGCTGCTGGGCAATTCCATCTGATGATATGGAGCAAAAGAGGAGCAAGGGAAAGACCTCTTTCCCCGCACACAAGGCAAAAATCAGGCTGTTGTTTCTTTTCTTTGACCTCAATTACTAAGGGGGCATGTGTTGCTATAGGGGCATGTTGAGTCATGTCTGCTCTGGGAGGTGTGCGAGTATCTCCTATGTGCTTGTGTGACAGGGATTGTGTTCATTTAAGACTAGGAGGCAGCGTGCAGTAGGTGGGGGCCAAGGTGCGTTAGTCTTGGCTGCGATGTTCCCTTGAGTGATGCTGACACATCTGGGAACATTACAGGAAGGAGGGGGAGTGCGGAGAGGAAAGGAGAGGGAAATGGCAAAACGATGTCAGAGGCGAGGTGAACAAAGTCGGGCTCGCTGGGATGAGCTGCTGCCACGGGCGCAGCCCTCTCTGCAGGCTCACTTCTGGGTTGGACTGTCTGACAAAAGCGGGACCTCTGCGTGATTTGCATGCAGGAAAGGAAATTGGAAAGAATTTGTACTAGTACACTTGCATGATTACGGCTTCAAAATGACAATCGCTATTATGTGTCATCATTGTTCACTGATTTTTAGAGACAGACTTTTTTTTTTTATTGCACCGTCACGTAAACAGAACACCTCTTTAACGTCTTCACGTCTGTCCGAACCTTTGCACGAAAATGCAATTAGCCCTATTCACCTAAATTCAGTGCATGTCTCAAAAGAAAAAGAAAACATATGAAAAAAGATAGTTGTACCAAAACAACACAGAATTAAAGTAACCATGCACTGCGTTCACCTTTACATCCAGCTTCATTCCTGGAAATTACTCTGTATAAGTTCATCTTTGCAGACAAATAATTTAGTCTTTCACTCCATTCACTATGCCGGCATGGTAGATGTGAATGGTAGACATCGGCGTAACTTTGTGTTGAACATTCGGGGGGTCAAGATCTCTGTCTAAATAAATAAATAAATCTGGGTTAATTACCAGATGATTAAACATGCAACTATTTTGCTGGTAATAACTGAAACGAGTAAAGAAAATCAACAGTCTATTTATGCAAGATAATTCATAATGTTATTGGGGGTTATATTAGTTAGGTCTGATCATTGAGGGGGTCATAACCCCCCTAACCCCCCTGGAAATTACGCCCCTGATGGTAGATACGAATAAAACTCTCTATTTTCTCTGCGACAGTTTGCATACAGGACAGGTTTTCTCGCTTTTGAAAAAATAGATTCAATTGAGTTTTATTTATGCAGTGTGAAAGCACAAATACACTAACCTTAAGCCACTTTATACTGTAAGATAAAGACCCTACAACAACACAGAGAAAACCCCAACAATGAGACAACCCCCTTTGACCAAACATTCGGCGACAGTGGGAAAGAAAAACTCCCTTTTAACAGGAAGAAACCTCCAGCAGAAGCCAGGATCAGGGAACTGTAGGAGAGAGCAAGAGATTAATAATAACGAATGATTAATAACGATTCAGTTTCTGATTAAATATCTTTGATGCTGGTTGGTGATTTCAATGCGTCTTCTTGAGCTGGATGGATGCAGTGATGCGCTGTTGATGTTTTACACTTGCGACCATTGCATTGTTTTTCTTGGCCTTTATGCATTAATTATACTCTACCTGGTGTCTTCTCAGGTGGTTGAATAAGTTATAATGCGTGCTGCAGACACACAGCACTCTTATGTGCAATCCAAAGTATTTCTATAAAGATCAGCTTCAAAGTAACGAGCTCTTTGCCGTTTTAGTTTTGCGAATGTCTCTCATTTTTAACGTCACTCATCCAGACCGTTCTACGAAACTTCAAGCGATCGTGGTCATGGAAAAGGGGGTTTTGATCATGTGACGACTTTCAAAACAACCTAGTTAATCTCAATACAAAACAAAGAGTTCGTACAACGCTGCGAGAGAATCGGGGGCAAGCTGCGGAGGATTTGACCTCAGACTCTAATGTTGTAATTTGCACAGTAAAGTGTTTTTTAACGCAAGACCTCGATGGGACTTGCTTCCCATTTCCTCATTCTTTTCTTGTCATGGTTACGCACTTAATGAATTGGAGTAGTGATTAATTAAATGGAAGTGCTCGCTGGATGGAAAGACACTTCACCTCTATGTTCTGAGTATGTGAATCAAGCCTTTATGGAGTGATGAGCCACTTGTATTTGTTACCGGCGTGTGCAAACATAAGGCTTCTGTCTGCTGGAAGTATATCACAGAGAGAAGGGGAAGCTGCTGAGCTCTGCAGATTTCGCTCCACCTAGTGACCAATTTATTAACTCTTACAGTTATTAACTTGAACTGTGTCAATACTGCGTTGCGGTAGGAAAGAAGAAAATCACTTCCAGTGATTGCTGCGCCGTGGGTTGCGTCAGACAGAAGGTGCACGCGGCTTCTCATAAAAACATCATCACCACGTGAGGAGGCCGAGCCAATAAGCTGGAGTAGTTTATTACATCTTCACCGTATCTCTATCCCTCAGCACTAATTTGTTAACACCGAGGACCTCATTTCGCTCCGGGCAATCACAGCCAGTTTGACTGACAGTTCCACTGAAAATGAGGAAAAAAAACCAAAACCCCACCATCAGTCTTTCCCCCCCCTCTGCTGGAATTTGCAAGTTCGTGGTGTGTTGCCAATTAATGTGCTCAAACGTGCGCTGTTGAACGGGAGCAGAGGCAAAATGAATGGCTCGTTCATTTGGCGTGGTGAATGGATATCTGGGTGCTGTCACAATGAGTTATGCTAATTGTGCTTAGCGGCATCGTTGGTCAGTGTCAAAAGCCATCAAGTCGATTTGAGAAGTTTGTCACGATCATCCCCGTGGTGGGCTCATGGATTTATCATTACGGAGGTGTTATCCGTCATCCCGGCTGCAGGTTTCGATAAAACGCCTTATTGAGTCCATTTTTTTGGGGTTGTTGTTGTTTTTCAAGTTTCAAAAACTTTTTTCTTTGTCCCGGAAATTGTGTGACCGCCTCGATTGCGCACGAGCCTCGCATTTTTCACGCTCAGCAGAAAAACGATGTTTTATTGATGCCGTTCTCTTAAGCGCTCCATCTGCGGAGTTCTTTGACAGTTCAGTTCCTGGATAATTTTGCACTCCCCCATAAAAAAAGCCTTTGAGATTTCTCCTGCCTTGGGCCATATGTAAACGTAATTTATTTGGGAGAACAATTTGCCTGAACTGTTTCTCACTTCAAGATAAATAATCCCTCATGCATTATTGAAGAAGCTATCCTTCTCTCCCCCCCCCCCCCCCCCCCCCCCCCCTTTTCTCCCAAGCAATTCACTGAAAAGCAGTCTTGTATGTGTGTGTGCGACTTATTCCACCCCCCCAACCACTTCAACTTCATGCCCACCAGAAAATGTCATTTTTTGCAAACTAAGAAGTCGGTGTGACAGGCTCCCATTGGTCTAATCAAATAACAGGATCCAGATTCATGCGCTAATTAATCACTAGCTCTGGGGGCCGGACCCATCCAGTGATTCTCGGTGGAAAACGAGACATTTGATCTGTTGAATCAGCTCCCTCGCCATCTCCTCCCCTCTCCTCCATCTATCTTACATTAATTCAATGAAGTCAGGAGTTCATTTGAATGCAAACTCCCCCCCGCCCAGTTTAAATTGTCTGCTGCTGAAAGCGAGCCTCTTTTTAAGAATAAAATGTTAAACTCTTACATATTCATAGCCTAAACATCTTTTTCTCCCTTTTTTAAAAAACAAAAACAAACTAGGAACATATTTGGGTCTCTGCCAGATTCTGCCTAATTGTAGAGCACATGTTTATTGGGAAATTATCTCCCGCGTATGAGCTTGCACTCTTCAGCTGAAGCCTGCGAAATGATCTAAAACTCTCTTGTTAGGAGCCGCACATGTCCCCGACATCTGTTTTTCCAATTGATGGTGACTCATTTGGTGGGGTTAGGGGGGGTTCATTGTAAATGTGTGTGGTGGTCGACCTTAATTGCGCCTGCCTGACATGTTTTCTTGGGAGATGAAATGGAAAACAAGCCCCCGAAGGACCCCTGTTTTGTTACGAGTGCTGACTTTTAAATGTCATCGTTCTCTGTCTGCTCTTCAGTGCCTCGCGGTTCGGGTGGGAAGGCGATGGGGTCTGGGCTCAGTGTCAGTGACCCGAGAATGAGCTTTTTAACAGCGAGATTTCTTAGCTTGCTGTCTCACCATTTGCCACTTACAAACCCGCAATCAGGAGGCCGAAGCCCCCACCCTCGGGGTGATTTTTAAAAGCTCTGCGGGGGTGCGACATTTTCCAAATGACCATTTTTCTGTCTGACCTTTCTGTTGACCTTTTTGGCGAGTAATTGCAATTTTTGAAATATTCATTTGTGAGTTATGTCATTTGCAAGCATCGTGATTAAAAACACTGCTCGCATGAAGGCGGTGGAAGTATCCAGCCCTTTACGCTTTGCTTACCCCAAATCACTTCTTTCATATATATATATATATATATATATATATATATATATATATATATATATATATATATATATATATATATATATATATATATATATATATATATATATATATATATATATATATATATATATGTGTGTTCAGCAGAGCTCTTGTCAAAGGAATTATCCAGGGAGAATCTGCAGTGGAGAAAAGAGATCCACACTGCATATAAATACACCTCTATTAGTTGAAGAGAGGGAAAGCGAGATGAAGTGAATAGAACATGGGAGCTTAGGGTAGAGGATGGACTTTCAATAAGACTATTTCGATTTTCAATAGATCTGACAATGATGTCTGCAGGTAGACGGGGATGCGTGCAAGCAGGGCGAGATGACGGCTCTGGCACCTGAGGAATATGAGCCCTATCAATCACCGCCTCCGGGCACAAATGTAATTACACTACAGTTGTTGACTAGCTGGGTAATCTGAGACATCACTGGCCTGCTTTTACTCGCCTGCATTAGGGGATTGCTGGTGCCCATTTACGGCATCGTGTTCGCCGCTCTCTGATGTTTTTTTAATGTTTCTTTCGGGGGGGATGCTGGCATCAACTGAGCCCTTGGCTTAGCGCTGCGATGAGGTTTGAGAGAATGACTCTAAGATTTCATAGCAAATCAATGAGATCGTATTTATCGAGATTAATGCAGACTATTCAATAGGGCCTCTTTTTTTTTTTTTTAAACTGAGGCAGCTCTCAAAGTAAGCATGCACACTTAAAAGCAGGAGGATAAATAAACAATTAATTCTTTTCAATCAAAGTCAATTACACTTTCGACATTTAGCTAAGTGCACCTGCCGTATTCATCCCGTGTTATCCCCCTTGCTCTGCTGTTGTCACTTTCAAAGAAGTTTGGTGTGATCCACAGCGGTACTTTTCAGGGGGTGGAATAAATATTCCCATTAAGAGGGAGATAATTGATGGCTTTCATCGCCACTGAATATAACAATTCCAATCGGTGATATTTCAATGGCAAGAGTGCTTTACTGTGTTGGGGCTTGAATGATTTATGAGACAAAATGAAATGACACAATAATGAGGGACTTTGTTGTTTCACCTCGCCGTGTGCCTTTGTGTTTTCTCTGTTTAGCTCCAGGGAAAGATAAAAAGTGGTACTTGGATGACTTTTTAAACTGCTAATGGTAGAGATTGTGTCCCCTTACATAAATACGGCATAATGATCTATTATGGGACACACACAGTACTGTGCAAAAGTCTCAAGCCGACCCTCATTTCTTTATATTCCCCTGGGAAAATGGGAAATAGGTGCAGCAATTTATTGGAAAGAACAGTTCTAACAAGCTTGAAAGTCGATATTTGGGTTGACCAACTTTAGTCTTTAAGTCAGCCTGAACTCTCTTAGGCAAGATATCTTGTAAGTTCTTCAAGAAGTCTTCGGGAATAGTTCTCCGTGCTTCTTTAAGGACATTCAAAGCTCTTCTTTGGATGTTGGTTGCCTTTTTGTTCGGTTCTCTATCAAGACGATCGCAGGCTGCTTCAATAACATTGAGGTCTGGGGATGCTCGTCTATGACTGATAGCATTCATTGTGTGTTTTTCTACCAAGGCATGCTTTTGCTGCATTGGCAGTGTGGTTGTGATCATCCTCATGCTGCAAAATACAGCCTATCAGATGCTTTCCAGATGGGATTACATGTTGGATCAAACTGTGACTGTACTTTTCATAAGTATAGACCGCTGTATATGTTGATGATGACTGTTGCCACTGATTTTCAGATGCAGCTCTCAGGTCCTCTGTCAGGTCTTTTCTGGGGGGTTTTCCCTATTGCTTAAGGACATTTCTAGTCCAGTTTCTTCTATTTTTTTTAAAGACACACTGCAATCCATGCTTAGATATTCCAAGTTTTCAGTTAATAGCTCTTTTAAAATCACCTTGTTGGTTCAAAACTACAATTTTATTCCTGTGAAACTGTGTTATCTTTGGCATTTTTCACAGACTCAACTGAATAAATTGGAACAAATGTGTTTTTGCAACCTAGCTGATAGCAACAAAGTGCCTAAAGATACAATTTAAAATTCTTTGCTAAATTGTCAGTTGTGTGTAGACACAACACTGGTTCCTGCCTTGAGTTAGATGTGTTTTTATGCTTGAGTGATTCATAGGTCAAGATCTGGGCTGATAATGAATGAAAAAGAAACCTGGGGAACTATTGCTTAAGACTACTTTTAAATAAATCTGGGTCTGTGGAAGCAAATTAAAGAAATGAGGGGTGGCCCAAGACTTTTGCACGGTACTGTATCTGCACAATGTGGATTCCATGAAAGTTCACTGTGAAAATACAGTAAATTAAGTAAATCTACTAATTTACTGTAATGCACAGTAATACAATTATATCCACAAAAATCTGGCAGGGTTCTGTATTAAGCTGTTTGATTTAGGTTATAAAGAAAGGCATTTACTCAAAGTTATTCCACTGGCTAAAAAACACCCACCACTACATTACTTTTAAAAATGTCTTTTATTTTTAAAGTGTTCAGTGTTCATTTCCTATATTTGCATTCGATGGCACGATACCATAGGGAAGACGCGAGAACAAAGAGTTCTGCAACAGATGGTATGGCCCCCACAGAGCCTTGATCTCAACATCAACCAATCCGTCTGAGATTACATGAAGTGTCAGCTCGACATTGTTGCGCCTAGCTGTTTTAAGATATGTAATTAAACATGATAAGCCGGTCTGACTTCAATAAAGCGGCAGTACTGGGAAGAGCTGGTAAAGAAAGAAACGAGCCGTGCGCGGCGGCACAGCGCTGGACGAACTTGAATGTAACTTCCGTCAGAAAACCGTCATTGTTAGTGCTTTGCTTTGTTTCTTGTGTGAATCACAACCAAACAATGAGATGGCTGCAAAAGGGTGAGGAAAAACGAGAGAGCGATGGATGAAAATTGTACACTTCACACATCTCAGACGCAGCTGTTTATTACTTAAGCATTTGCCGCTTCACACCCAAGGTGATGGATGCCATAAATATATATTTAAAACTGTGACAAAAGGTTCAGTTATCTTGGTTTGTATGCTATCACCTATTCTAGGATTTTCATTAGCAAATAACACTGGTTTGTGCTTTACAGACAAGTACGCTCTGTGATCGTGGATTTAAATAACTGTGACTGATGTGGATCCTTTCATTAATTGTCTTTTTTCAGGAGTTTTCAATTGCGTGACCTTAAAAGTAAGAATTTTTCCCATTTGAGCTTTTTAAATGGAGACTTCTTGTATCTGCAGCAGTTGCACTCGACTTGCTGATGGCGTATTTATGATATGATTGAAGGCTGCGGAGGAATGATTAAAAGGACCTTGTGGTGAGATTATTGTCGCTGTTGTTGTTTCCAAGGTCAAAATGAGCTCGTGGTAAATGGACTGCACTCGCATAGCGCTCTTCTCCATTCACATTCATACATAGCTCTTTATTGTATACATACTGTCACAAACACACACGAGTGACACATTGGGGCCACGTTTGGAGTTTTAGAGATACATGTGGTATCACCCACTCTCGTTTTCACATGTGGATTCACTCCGTGTGCCTCTTTTTCTCCATCTGTCCTCCCTGATGAATGTCTGTGTTCCATGTCATCCAGCGCTGGCTTTTTCAGTTCAGACACTCGTCTGAAAGGATGTTTATAGAAATCCGTAACTGCCACAGTCCTCCTGCAGTCACTCAGGCCAATGTTTACGCTTCTCGCTCATTTTTTATTCTCGCTGTAAACACAGAACTTCTCCAGACTGCTCTGCACATGCCGTGTTCGTGCGCGACTGTGAGTCTCCGCAGATGTGCGTGCGTGTCAGAGGAAAGGGAAAAAATGGCAACCTTTGGACGGCCGCCTCTCAGCCTCACTGGGGTCTCCCGGCCATTTTGGCTCTGCAGTAAACAGCGTATTTTTGCCAATTTGACTCCCATTTTTGGCTTGAGGCACAGGGCCACCTTTTGACCTCCTGCCTCTCGCCTTTGTGTTGTCTAACTGAAAGGCATTGTTTCACCTTAAAAAACAAAGAATCTGGCGCTTCTTATGATTTATAGATTTTAGTCTAGAGGGAAATTTCAACAATTTACTTGGGCCACACTCTGCTGTGGATCCTTTGCCTTTGTGTTTCTGCCTGTCTCTAATTTCTCAGTTGAGTGCCCATGTAATGAATGTTTATTTTCTCACAGCCAAAAGCAAACACCGTGTCCATTTCCTTATGTTTGATCTGTGTAGTATCTCCGACTCTCTCTTTCGACAGCTCCTGGCCTCTCCGGGGCCCCTGTGTTAGCGCTCATCCTCCCACTCCAAACAAGCAGCGTCCTAACCACCCACACTCTCTAGAAAAGGGTGGCTAACCTCTTCACCTATGCCTCTGTGTCAGACCTTTTGATTGTATTTTCCTGCAGTAGTATACACTTTTTAAAAAAAATGCAGGTCTGAGCTAACCACAACTGCAGTATGAAGTTGCTTTAACACTTATTTGTAGAAATATTTTCACCGGTAAGAAGAAAACGGAAATTCTCACACACTGATTTATTTATTTATTTTGTATTCTTTCAGCCTTCAGTCGAGCACCCATCCCCATGGCGGTGGTGAGGAGGGAGCTGTCGTGCGAGAGCTACCCCATTGAGCTACGGTGCCCGGGCACTGACGTCATCCTGATCGAAAGCGCCAACTACGGCCGCACTGATGATAAGATCTGCGACGCAGACCCAGCACAGATGGAGAACACACGGTGTTACCTTCCAGATGCATACAAGATCATGTCTCAAAGGTACGGACATAAATTTGTCTGAATTGTAGTAAATATTCTTAATCGGCTATATAATTAATATTTAAGAGTTCAAGCTGAATTATAGCAATCAGCCTTGCTATGAAACTTAATTTCACACTGAGGACTTAACCAGGTTAAAAAGTGATGAAGTAAAAAAAACTTGAGTACTTCCCCGTAGACACCTGTGTTAAAGGTTCCTGCTGTACAAACGAACATGTTTACAGTTCAGGATGAAAATGGTTGTAGCTAATTTTCCCTTTCATAGCTGCATTTTATTTTCTATGAGGCTTAAAATGTACATTAAGGGCTGACAGGTAAATGCAAACACAGGTGGCTATAGATGGTTCTGCCTGTTAGTTTTTAGGTCAGGAGAGCCAAGTAACTGGACTACTTTTCTTCATGGGTGTTGGTTCTGTTTGGAGAACCAACCATTTTAAATGCTGTTATGTGACAAATAAAGTGGGAAGTCTAAGAAGTCACATTTGCTGAGTGAAAATCTAGCATCTTATTTGTTTCTTAACACTAATTAGATCCTATTAGTGTCTATGTAATTAATCTATAGAGTGTATGGATGCAGCTTGCTAGCAAAGCTAACTGTTAGTGTTAGCTAAGTGGTAGCATTAGCTTAGCTAGCAGGCTAACTCTACTTAGCTTTTTTCCGTCTAAAAGTGGTCACATCTGTCCACAGAAACTTTTATAGCAATGGTCATAAATCTAACGCTGAGTATTCATTATGCTAGAAGACAAAATCATAGATAATTTGGAGGCTACATCCATATTTTATATACAGTCTATGGAAGCTACAGCTACATGTAGCTACAGCTACATGGGAGCTGATATAAATAACCTAAAACCGCCTTCCCACTGAAAGCTTATTAGCCTACTTTGCTAGCTTTCACTTCATTGTGGGTTACAAACTTAACCGTGCAGTGTGTTCTCCAAAGTCTACTAAACAGGAAGTAGTCAAAACTGTACATACTTAGCTTTAGAACGAAATTACAAGATCCAAAAACCCTCCTACACCGTTTCCAAGAATTGTGGTGGAAAAGGGTCATAATGACGATTGAAAAATATGCATAATAGATGCAGTATAGTTATGTTTTTTTCTATCCTTGGATGAAAAAGAGAATTTAAAACACATTCCCAGTCTATTTTCTTTCTTTTATGCAGCATCGCTAAAAGAAATCCAGGGCCACGATGCAAGGTCTTTTTATATGCACTCATTTTAAAGGTGTATTGTTGACCACAGCAGATGATGATAATAATAATAATGATAGGTTGTTTGGGCTCCCATTCAGAAGACTAGCTTGAGACTATTTGCATGCATGCATGAATATGTATGTGTTCACACACAGTCATGCTCAGAGGAAACAAATTGCTTTTTGCTCTTAAATAATTGCCATATCTTGAAAACATAATCAACCAGTCTTGTGTTAATGAGAAATACTTTAATTCACACCTGAGGATTGCTGATATTTAATAAAAAATTAAAAATGTCTTCTTTTTGAAACATGTTTTCTTAAAAGAGTAGCTTTTTTAATATATTTTACTTACTCCCAAGAATGTACACACTTTATTTCAATACTATTTGGGTCTGGTTTGGGACCAGCCCTTGAGATTTGTTAAAAGTATAAAACAGAGCTCCAAGTTAACAAAGCCACAAAATGAATGCAGAGCAGATTATTAGGGTAGGGTATAGTGCATACACTTTTCTCTGTTATGGATTAATTTGACTGAGAAAACGAGTGAGCCACAAGCAGCATTAACCACAAACCTCACCATACCTGGCTGCTAATCTGTGCCAGCCATAAATTTAAACTGACACAAATCAATGATCATTACAAATAATATGAACAGGTTATTTGTTAAAGCAGAAGAAACATGTGTGATGAGTTTCACTGCCAGAAGTGAGCTTTGTTTTCAGAGTTATGAGCCTGTTGTGCAGAAACCGGGACATGGAGGCCTATTTGTCAGGCCAGAGAGCGAGGATGCTCTTACTGTACTTCGGCTTTTTGCGTGTAATAGATTGCTAACATTAAGGCAATATATAAACAAGTTTTCAGTGTTTGAAGCAAGTTGTATGAAAGCAGTGAACGGGGAGCTCAGGGAGAGTGCCGAGTGAATATACATATAGTCAGTCTTTGGTGTGTTGTTGACTTACTGCAGCACTTAAGAGCAGAATAAAAACTCCTATCTGCTATCATTCTAAGCATGGTTTCCCTTGCCTTTGAGGTCAAAACACCCTTGAGCACTCAGAAGCGATGGACTTTATCTAAATTGCTGCTCTGCATTGACTTTGTCTGCCTCATTTTATTTCCAAAGCTGAATGTATGTTCACCTCTACTTATTTTCAGAGCTTTAGTTCCAGATTGGTCACGGCCCCTTGAGAATACTAATGGACGTTTGGGCTTTATCAAACTATTGCTCTTTGCTTTTTAGTTTGGTAACACAGAGTTCAGATAATCAGCTGTGTGAAAAGCAGCCGATGCTAAAACGAGGTAGTTTGAAACATGTTGTCAGATAATTGATGCACCCTGTAGCTCCTTTGTTCTCCGAGCCGCCCACTCAGACGAAAATCCCTGCAGGAATGAATCAACGGGTCCTGCAACTGTCAAGAACACAAAACTAGCATAAAGTAGCAGGGACAAGTGTGTCTTTTTAGCATCTCATTTCTACCGGGGGTGTCTCAATGATGCTTAAAGGGAACTACAACCTGATTCAGAGCCAGGGCACTTTGTCTTGGGAGAGGAAGCTGCTGAGTGGATGAAAGGTGTGGGTAGCATGAATTGGAACTGGGAGGGAGGGTGGCAAAGAAGGGATGTGGTCGTGGCTTTAGTGACACAGCTAGGCATTAGCATGCGGGGGTTAGCACAACAAATGAATGGCCACCTCCGACTATTTCACTGTCGAGCTGTCACAGGCGTTGCTAGGCACCTGCGGCTAAGCTCATTGGGGTTAAAAAGGAAAATGAGCCTGAAAGAGAAACAAGCAGTTAGAACAGACAAAGATAAGGCCAAAGCCAGGACAGGGAGATTATGGATATTCATGTCTTTTTATTTTTTAGTTGACTAACTAAAAGACGTTCCTTCTTCACCTCATACTTTCCTGTCTCTGTCCATAGCCTAATCACTGGAAACAATCCAAACAAGGTAATAGTCTGATTAGAGCATTTACATGGTTTCCAGTAACCTGATTTCCCCCTGATTGTGGCTTTCATGAGGTATTTGATTACCGAGCTAATTTGTTAGGCTACAAAAACACACATAATACAGAACTTGGCTGGATTAAATATATATTCTTTTTAAAGAACCACGAATGAAACATTTGTGTTGAACGGCACTTCTTTTAACGTAATAACTGACTAGTAGTGCTGAAAGTGTCTTACTCTAATCGTAGTGTACGTCTGTTCGCCAACTCCTCCTAGATAACTTAATCAATCTGAATGAAATTTACAACATACACATCTGTAGAACTTTTGGGAATAATTTTTAAAACACTCAAGTCCTTAAATTATATATATTGTGTTTGGCAGCTGATCTCAAACAGCTACATAACGTATACGTTACGGATACGCTTATACAGATATTTCGTGTACGTTACACGTACGTTGTTGTTTCTGGATTCGATTAAGTATGTCATGCATGTCTTTTAAATATATGTTTGGCAAACAATGACACTATTAGTGCCTGTGGCTGGTTATTGGCTTATTGTCTGATACCATGAATATATAGCTTGCAAAGAAAAAGAAGACGAAATATAAGCATCAAAAAGAATAACATAATAAAATAACATACAGGTCTGTGTTATAGTACACGAGCGAAGCAAACATGTGCAACAGGCCTGTCAAAAACAGCCCTACAGTCAGTAAAATAGGTTATTGGTTAAACTCCAACAGATAAACTAACGAATATCTGACTTCCTGCGTAACCTTTCTGCTAATTATTCAAAACCCCACAGATGCGTTCTCATTCTGAAGTATGGCAGACACTGTTTAGACTTCAGCCAGAGTGATGCAATCTATAAGGCATCTTGCAAATATGGACAGTGTTTAATATAAATGGTATTCCCTAAAGCTGCAGTTGTGGTCCTCAAGAACAGCGGGGATCAACACTCACAGCTTGGTGCTGACAAGACCAACTGTGAAGCTTACTCTGACTCACTTAGAGCTGACTTGAGTTTGTTCTGTGTAGAAATGACCACCATCTGTCAGTAAATCAAAGTCTTTGTTCCATTTTTAGAGTATATAAAACTTCCTCAAATGCTTTGAGCAAATGGTGAAAGGAGACATATTGGCTTTTTCTTTTATTATCATGTATGTACTGTTAAAGTCCTGGACGCTCATAGGAAACATGGCCAAAGTTGCAAATAATAAGACCAATGTCAGGAACCTGTGAAGCAAAAACTTCTCTAAATGATCTGTCTTAGATAGTTTTCCCTACTTTTGGAACTAAAATGTCAAAGGGAGGCGATACCCATGAAATGGTCATCACAAACACAGCGTTCCCTCCTATTTGTTTTCCAAACCTTCTGTTTGAAAAATTGGAATGGGCTTTAATAAAAGGTGAAAGAGTAGTAGAGTCCAAGAATAAAAATATAGACCTAGAAACGAGCACAGGGACACTTCCTAAAAAAAATAAATCTTGATGTACAGTACTGTGCAAAAGTCTAAATTCTTTATACTTTGCTTCCAAGACCTGAGCAATAGTTCTGCAGGCCTTTCAAAGTTTCCCTTTGAACATTAGCTCATTTCAGTGCAGTCCTTTTAACTGCAGTGGTCTCAGAGGAACGGTGGCTGTCAAGAAGCTTAAGGAAGGGAAGGAAGGGAAACGGTGGGGGGGGAAAAAGCTAAGGTATGCCAAATTACTGAAAATCAATGGCAATTGGTCTTATGGACTGCAGAATTCATTGGACATTTTTTGGAAAGTTTTGCATTTTGGAATCATGTCAAAATTAGAATTGAGTTATGAACGCAGAAAAATATTGTCAGATTTTTGATGTTTCATCTGGAGTGTGACTGATCGGCAGTGGCTTGGTTTTCCAGTATGACGACGATTCCAAACACACTGCCAGTGCAGTAAAAGCATACCTGGATAGAAAAACATACAGTCAATGGAAAGATACTAGAGAAACTAGGTGATCAGAGTTTATTTTCTTTCCTGAAGTTTGATTAAATTTCCTGCATGCATAAAATGCTGATGAATGATAGTTTTATGTTGTGGCTGTTAAAACTGCGGACTGTTGAAACAAGTGTAGGCGGCTGACTAAGGGGAAAAAACGTTGACTAATCTTTCTAATCTCTCAATTTAACTTGAAGAAGTGGTTTTAGTAACACAGTCACCTTAATCTGGTTAAAAACTAATTGGCATACTCGTGAATGGTCTCATGCTATTTTCCTCTTGTGGTACTCGGCACTCTTTTTATCCCACTATGGCCTGTGTACCACCTGCCTCTCCTGCTGGCACCAGTTAAGTCGTGGTGACCGCCGAGCCCTGTTGTTAGCATTCACGTAGCGTCTGAAGATGAGCCACGCTGCTGCAGGCTTAGTCTGTGTGCCAGGCTTGCGTCCATCGCTGGTAAAAGTGCAGCCATGTCACTGGCTCGCTTGCGCTGTCAACACACATTTAGCCAGCTCAGCCCTCCTCCACCCGCCTCACCAACCACTAAGAAGAGCCCCATTGTTATTCAGCTATCAAACCCAAACTCTACCTGCTTCAGTTTAGCCCACTTATAAAGCCATATAAAAGAGCTACTTTGGTAAGGTGTTTGGTTCCATTACAGTCTTTTAAGCGAGAGCTAATAGCACTCTGTATGTGAGTGATAGCGCGTCACTGAGCTCGCGAGCGCTGTAATGCATCTTGAAATGAAGGTTGTCTCGCACCATCCTGTGACAGGGTGAAATGAATGGGTCTCTTTCATTAGCTATTCCCCCCCTTTTGTGCTTTGAACACTGCGGATGTGCAGAATCCATAGCCTCTGGATAAACATGTCACTTATAGGTGGTGCTGTGCTGAAAGCTAGATGGAGGCTAATGATACTGTAATTGAAACATGGTACCGAGCTTTAATTTAGCACAATTTGACACCATTTGCATAGTGTGTGCACACACGCCGCTGTGATTTTTTTTTTTTTTGCAATCATCGCCATTCCCCCGTGGGACACTTTCACAGGCGATTCTCTGCAGCTGAGGTATCTGTTGAATCTGCCCTCTTTCAAACACGTGTATACATCTAGTGCCACTTCCCTGTGTGAAATCGCTGGAGAGGCTGGCCACTTGTGCTATCAAACAAGACTGACCCTTTTCTCATCAGAGCCCCAGTGTCTCTGTCTCTCTGTCTCTCTCTCCACCCTTTTTTTTTGTGTGTTCCCCTTTCGTTTCCCGAAGGCGGTGTGGCCTTCACGGCAAGTAATTACAGGCTATATCAAAGCTATATATCACCTTATAGCTCAGTAGACCTCAGCAGCCACCTTAAGGGACAGCTGATAGCATTGTGGCAGGCTTGTGTATGACCCCTGAAGGAGAAAAGCAGGTCAGGATGGAGCAACTCCCCCCCTTTCAACACATACACATCTAAACACCTACATGTTCTGATCTGTTTTTGGTCTTTTTTCTTCCATATGCACTTTATTTCTTTTCTGTAGCCTCCCTGGGATCCTTCGCACCGCTGCGCCGTCACACTTGTCATTTTACAGAACAAAAAATAGAAGAACAAAATGTATTTTTGACATGGAGCGTGTTGTGTTTGGTGCAGATGACACTAACGATGAAGGTTAATGGATGTCACAGCGTGATAAGTCCCGCGAGGAACAGCAAAACTAAATTAACACAACCTGTGATTTCACCCCGCCGGCCGCATGACAGCTGACATTTGACAAACTTCATGTTAATGACGTGCACGAGGAAAACAAACAATCCCAGCGCACTTGGATGGGAACGCGTGAGACAAATGACGGATGGAACCTCGTGCTGACCGAGGGACAAGTGTGATTAAGGGATAAGGAGCGAAAAGCAGATGGGAGGATCCTCTCGCCTTTGACGATGATCTTCCCCATACGTAGCAGTTCTCATTATCCTTCTCCTGTGACCTTATTTCAGCGTTGGAGGATTTGAATGAGATATTTGTTTGAGAAGGAGAGTGGGATTAACTGAAGAATCGGCTTCCGGAGGATATTAGGGACGTATGATTTATTGGAAGAAAACACGTAGTCTTTGGCAAATGGGCCGTGCGTGGGACTCAAAGTGCAAACGCTGAGAAGAAACACGCTGACGCCTTTTTTTCCTTCATAAGGCTTTAAAGTAACAGTTCCTGTTAACTGATTTAGCTCAACGTCAGATTAAAGAACCAGTATTCTTCACTGACCAAACGAGGATTAGTTATTCAGGCTAACTGGTTGTGATATTTACAAAACACAGACCTAGCACCTGTAATTCCTAATAGCTTAAAAAACAAGCATATCTGTGCTGATATCCCCTCAGCAAAGAGGGTGGCGACTGCAGTATCTGCCTTATAACCCTTGGCATTGTTTTTGATTTTATCCTTATGTGCTTCAAATCTTTGATCATCACAGCTGTTTGTCAAAAAGGAAATAATTAGAAACCGAGTGTTGTGCAAAAGTATTGAGCCAGCCCTCAGGAGCTGGGGTTGTTGTAATTTTTTAAACTGGTCTTAAGCAGAGTTCTCCAGGCTTTCTGAAGATCTTTCAACGTTTTTCTTTGAACATTGGCTGCTATTAACTTGAAAACTTGGCTTGTCCATGGTGTGGAGCCTCTTGCTGAAGATTGCTGAAAAAACTGAAGAGACGTACCTGTAGCAGATGAACAGTGGAAATAATGTCTTTACGAAATGGGAAAAAAACAATCCAGCAAAGAGCTAACACAGGACCTGCGAGATGCATCTGGCCTTTCGGTTGATCCGTCTCCTGTTCGTCGAAGCCTCAACAGAAATGGTCTCAGTGAAAAGGGTGGCTGTCAACAAGCCAAATACCTGAAGTATGCCAATTTACACAAAGACTGGACTTTAAATTAGTGGCAACCAGTCTTATGGAGCAATTGAGGTCAGGAGAGAGGTAGGAAAAGTGAGTGACTACAGTCATTTGAAAAACATGGGTGAAGCTGTGTCATGGTTTGGGGTTGGATTTCAGCCAGTGGGACTGGGGATCCATTTTAAAACTGATGGCATTATGAACACAGAAAAGTACCATCTGATTTTGAGCCACAGTCCAGTACAATCTGGGAGGTGTCTGATTGGCTGTGGCTTTATTTTTCAGTATGACAATGATCCTAAACACACTGCCAATGCAGTAAAAGTGTACCTGGATAGAAAAACATACAATGAAATACTCGCCAGAGCCTGAACCTCAACATTACTGAAGCAGTGTGGGATCATTGCGATAGAGAACAGAACAAAGGACAGCCAGCATTGGAAAAAAGAGCTTTGAATATCCTTCAAGAAGTCTGGAGAAATATTACTTTAAGAAATGACAAGAAAGCTCGACTAATAGGTTTCATTCTCTGGTAAAGAATCAAGGTCGTCAAACTAAATATTGACTTTGAAGCTTGTTACAATGGTCCAAATTCTGTTTCTCCTCATATACTGTATTTCCATGTATGTTTGCATGTATTTTAATAAGTCTAGGTAACTAATTTCCATTATCGTAACAAAATAAATCAAAGTAAGGGTTAATACATGACTTTTGTACTGTACTGTATGTCAACAGGTCAAGTTTTCTGGCTGTCTACATCTATTTACAGTAAATGTCTCCTTATACTTACATCCCTGAAAGTACAAAAAACAAAAGTAGGAAAAAACCCAGCATGATGTCAGTATTAAATTTCACCCAGTCCATGCTGTTTATGTACAGCTCTCCCTGTGAAACAGCTTTACAGTGTCTTCCATAACTCTCGATGTGATGATCATGATCTGAGCCTGGACCGAGCCTAACATTTTTATCAGAAAACCCTGCATGACAAACTGCAGGTGTAAGCTTTCAGAATGAGCTGACGAAAGATTAAATCAAGTTGCATTATAAGAAATGTAAGATTGGGTGATTTTGGCCCCCGGCCAAAAACTAGAGAGTGTAGATATCTCTGATGAAAGTGCAACGCTCAAAGAAAGCAGAAAAGCAAGCAAAATTACACGGCACAAGTAGCTTTAAGTATTTATGAAGCTTTAATATAACAGACAGCTGCTGCTGGCATCGAGAGCGATTATAATGCCGAGCAGATGTGAGCGTAATGCAGTCATTGTTCAGGCACGACTTTAAAGCCGTACCACAAGTGGCCCGTGTTGTTTAAAATCAGGGTTTGCATAAACATTTAACTCCCGAAACAAAGAGCTGTCAGATGACTTAATACATTTACATTTGCATTAATGTCAGAATATCACCCAGGTGTTCCTCGCTTGCTAAGTTCAATCAGGCAGATTCAATAAGAAAGAAGCACTCTAGCACTTTGTTATATGTATATACATATATAGATCCACTACCTTTATTGATCTGATTCCCAACGGGCTAAGAAATAGGTTTATATATATTTTATTAGATTGCATCGAGGCGATATTTGGCATTGTTCCTTCTCAACTACAAGTGTTCTCCGCCAGCTTTTCTCTGTTTATGCAGGAGTCATTGGTTTGTCTTGCTTACTCTTGGTTGGAGGCTGTTTTTTCCATGATACAATTATGTGTTGAGCACCTGACAATTACAGAACAAAAACATGACCGATGAGCACAGCGGGAGACAACTGCCTGTTGTAATAGCGTGAACAAATAGAGAATGGTGGGAGGTGTTTTTTTCTTTCTTTGCAGCCGGCGTTAATATGCAAAAAGGGTATTAATAAAAGCTCTGACAGAAAGGGAAGATAAAGATTCCATTTTACTGTAAACCAAACATGCGACGCAGTAAACGCATTCAGAACTTCTTTGGATTACTGCAGGAATTCAAACCGCCTTTCCATCTGTGCTTGTTTGCCGCCTGCCCCGGCGTAACCCTCTTTTCATGGAGAGTTTTTAAATCAAAGAGCTTTATTTCTTCCACTTTCTATTCTTTTCCCGCATTGGATGACATCACCTGACATTCATTATCTTGTCTCATTTTTCAGCCTTCCTGCCTCCGAACCCCACTCCAATCGTCTTTGATAAGAACCTGCCGCATTCAATTTTGGCCAATTAGTTGCAATAAATTTCAAGCTGGCGGCCTTTTGAGTAAGCCCGGGTCTCCCAGACGTGGCGATACGAGACTCTGTGGTGATTAGATGGAAAAGGAAGCCTGCGTGGGGGGAAAAAAATGTTTAAGAGTATCTCCCTACACGGAGAAAATTGGTAACTCTCAGGAGATGGAGATAAAAGAGCGGATTGACACGACCAAGCCAGTGGTTTGAATCTACCGTAACCGTGTCCGCTTTTGGATTCCAAGATGAATACCCCATAGACTTTATGCCCCTACAAGCTTTGCCAGGAGAATCCAGAACTTTGGAAGTTTTCAGCAATGTTTTTCTTTTTTTATTATTCTTTGCCCCACAGGAAGCCTGGAAGCGGGAGCTGGGTTCTATCAGATTAATAGCTGTCACAGTGGTGCCTCACTAAACATGGGGTTTTATAATGTGTTAAAAAAAGTGGAAGTGGGAGGCTTTGGTCCATTTGTCATGAGGGGAGTGAGTTTCATTTGGACGAGTCCAAACAGTAAAGAAAGGGCTAATTCAGGCAGGAGCAGGTGCTTAGTCAGAGTGGAGGGAGCCGACTCGGCTTTTTCCTTCCCCCTATCTGATGTTTGCTCCTCGCTGCGCTCCACCATTTTTTTTATCACTTTTTTTTCTCTTTTTGGTATTCCTTTTTTTTTAATTGGCAGTTGGGAGTAGCCAACACATTTGATGTCTACAGCTCCATCTCTTCGTTTTGCCCTAAAGAGCTGGATCCGTTTATTTTTCCTCCAACATAGTGAGGGCATGCAACTTTAACTGACCTTTAATAACTTTGCTGGGTATTCTTCATCTCTCTCCCCCAAGATAAAAACAACATCCTTTGATGCTGAATTTGAGAGCTTCTTGGAGCTCTTTCATCCCATCAGTTTATCATTTTTGCAATTTAAAAACTTTGATATGATGACAGTTTTTTAGATTAGTGTGTCCAAATCTTAAAATATGATTTGTGTAAAACTACTAAAATGGATAACATTGATTATCCTATTACAATGCAGAGATTTGCTGGAAAACCTTGGGCCCTGGGTTTCCTATGAACGTTACTTACCCACCTAAACATTGCTGCACACTCTGCCTACCCCCAATGCACAATGGCACCACTCAACAGCACTGGCCTCCCCCCTGGTAAAATAATGGATGGGATGCAGTCCAAAACGTTTACTCACCTCTGAATTCTCCAGATCCCATTCTTTAGAAAGTGCCAGAACAAGCCCGAGCCATGCAGGCCCCAACCCGCAACCCACTGGACCCAAAGGATTGACTCCAGTTACACATGAAACTTAATGGTATTAAATCAGTAAATGATGGTGGAGGAGAAAATTTTAAAGAAGATGGTTTAGGATGAAGTACTTTGTAACCTAGCAACAGTAAGGGCTGAAAATGAGGTCATGGGTGCTTCCGGGAGGAAAAAAAAAAGCTATCCAAAAATGCCGCCCATGCACACGGACCGTTATTTTGCGAGCATTACAAATGATTGGTTTTTTAGAGCTGGGGACATCCTAAGGAACTCAGTATAACACTAAGCCACTTTAAAAGATCTTTTTCTCCCGTCTCTGTGAACTGTTTTCCCAGCAGTCCTGCCTCTATATCCAAATCCAAAAACCCTGGGTTATGAGGGGCAACAGCTGCGTGAGTCATCGCCATCCTTTCAACTAGTCTGACGAAGAGAAAAAAAATAAAAAATAGCATTATTATCCCCCTTCGCTTCCACCCCCCAAAAAATGAATTGCAGTATAATTTTATACAGCAGTGTTGTAATTGTAATAGTTTTGATTAAATTTGATAGGGGCGAGCAGACAGTTTATCATTTAAGAACAAAAATAAACAGCTCGGCTCTGTGTAGTCATGTAAACAGGATTATTGCGGGAAATTGTCAGTTTATGCAATCATATAAACAGCCTAAACAAACTGAGTCTGTTGGCAGTGGCGATGATACTGGTGCATATAAAAGTAAGCGTATCTAATTGAATCCAGCCTTATTAATCACTTAAGTGAAACAAAAGCGAACCTCGATGTGATGCGGGACATAATTCATTTATATTTTACCACAGAGTCGGGAGGCTCGTTACCTGCCCTCAGCCTCGCGCGCTCGCACGCTGTCGTGAACTTCCAGGGCAACAACTTCGTTTTCACACACTGTGTTTGTGACAGAGCTGTTTAAAATGTGATGGTCGTGATTAATCACTACATTCTTTTATTTTTTTTTTATATTCCACTTCATCTGTGCCTTTGGTAAATTAATCAGAATAACAGCTGCATTAAGAAACACCCTAGAGCTGTTCGTCGTGATTATGTTGTGATACGTCCTTTCAGGCCAGCTCTCGGTGTTGGTTAAACCGATTCTCCTCACCAAAACTTTGAGTCGACTGAGCTTTTGGTGAACAGGTGTTTATTACTGGTGCGGGGCTTTCATAAATGTAAATGTCACTGACATTTAGATGTAAACTCCCCAACCTTTTTGAGTTCAGTATAATCACATTAATCGCGCATCTCTGTCTATCTTCTTGCTTTTCCATGCAGTGACCTTCAGTGTTCATCGAAAAAACTTTGATAAATGATATTTCTCTCTTTGATTAGGTTTGATTTTTTTTGGTTGCTTTTGATGGCTTTTGCTGTGCTTTCAAGAATTACCTTCACTTTGGTCATGAGAGGTCACAGCTTTCTCTTTTTCCTCTAATGTAGTACAAATCTGCCAGCTTTTGTCATGCACATTTAAAGAGTGAACTTAAACATTTACACGCTTGTCCTTGGAAACTGTTTGAGGAAAATCAGGCTGGGTTATATTCCTTTTCACATGTGGCACACAGGAAGAAACGGTCCTCTTCAGAAGGGTGAAAATAGCTTGGTGAAGGAGCTGCGTGCAGGAGTCGGTTAATGCTCCTGGCTATTAGCTGAGCTATTCTCACATAGGTGCAATCTGACGTCCCGTGTACTTTGTACCGACTGTGCTGGAGAATTGCGTTCTCACATGTACCTCTCTCAGGTAAGCTTCATAGAAGTTCAGGATTGCGCCGCATGTGTGAAAATAGCTTATGTGGATGTTTGTCACTTGGCGTAATCGCCATTTGACATTGCTGAAAGGTCAGCCATCTTTGTGAGTTTAGGTCGTACTGAGGACGGCTCAAACTGCTCGGCTGAGAAGTCTTCAGGTCGCTGCTCAGCACGGCATTACAAGATACGCTTCCCGCCCTAATCCTACTATCTCACTACCTCTCAGCCCGTTTCCCTGTCCTCTCAATTACTCTTTGATTTTAAGTCCCTTTTTGACTCCATAGAACTTCTCTTCGTCTTAAGCTTCTTTTTTTAAAAACTACCTCAGTGATTCTTTTTCTTTGTGTCTGTCACGTAATTTTTCTTTCTAATGGGAGGAGGGCATGAATGAGCATCCGCAATCAAAATTCTGCGGCGCTGTACAAGGGCGTGGGGAGCAGGATCTACATTCATGACACACGCCCTCTAACCTTGGCAAGACAAGTTCAAGGGAGCAAAACGGGGTGAGGTTTCACCTTGTTTGCTTTGTAATTCTCTAATGGCGGCACACAGTAAGCACCTTCAGGATGAATCTGCTTTATTAGCCTGGTCCCATCCACTCTTAGTTAGTGCTCTCATCTGGTTACCCCAATTCCAATTTGCCGAAAAGATATGTCTAGAATTGTGCTCAAAGGTGCTATTTATAATCCGAATCTGCAAAGTCTACCAGAAAATCTCTCCGGTGGATGAAGATGTTTTATCAGAAAGTTGTACTGTAGTGGTCCAGTGGTTACAGCTGTCACCTCTTGGTAAGAGGGTTTGAACTTTCTGCTCGTGCAGGGTCTTCCTGTCTACTTTGTGCGTTCTCCCACAGTTCAGTGACATATGAGAGAAATAGTATTTTGCTTTCTCTGTGGAAACCTCTCGCCTGATGATAACAAGCATGGGCCCTGTGACTCTAAGCTGTGCAATCAGTGGCATAGCTGTGACATATTAATCACAAACAATGAGCCAATGCTGAGTCTAAAGATTCAGAATTTTCTCTTTATTTTACTGTTTTTTTTAGAAGACTGATCATTTTGCACAAGTTAAACTCAAGAGCTGCTGGAAAATAAAACAGCAAATATATTCTTGAACACAGTTTGTGTGCAGACCCAGGTGATCGTTGCGTGTAAGTTTGATTCAGTTCTGATCAATACTGTAGGATAATTAGCCATTCTTAGGTCAAGCTCATCAATTAATAGAGAATAAAGGAAAATGTCATTACTGAAAGTCTCTTTACCTGTTTAATGATGTTTTATGATGAAATTTCCTGGCCTACTGCATCTACCCTCCATGGATGCTACGCTGATTTGCTGCACCAGGCTTTATAGCTTTCCTGGCTGAACATCTGCACTGTTTGTAATGTTGGATGCTTAGCACATGGACAGTATTGAGGATTAACAGCTTTGGTCTTTTTCAGTCTAGAAGAAGCATAGCCAGGTCAGAATTGTACTCAGCATCATCATTTATTTATTGTCCAAGCACTTTATCCAGTGGTGAAAAGCTACTCTTAGATACTCTTGTTTTACTGTTTTACCAACCAAGCACAATGCCTTAGAAGTTTCGTTTTCCAAATGCCTTTTAGAAAGATATTCACAGGAATACCTGCCGTTCCACATCTGCCTTTCCGCACAGTCTTGAAGCCCGCTCCGTAAAAGTAGCTCGATTCAATATAATCTCAACATTTCTTGGTATCTTGGTCTCTGGTATCTGTTTTATGAATTATCCAGCCGGTCACGAGAACATATGATACATCTGGAAATGAAAGAAGCACTTTAAAGATTTTCATATCCCATTTCCTCTTTATATTAAAAGATCTCAAGCTCAATTTTGCCCGATGGGGTAAATGTTTTTGCTTTGAATCATCACAACCTTCAAATACTAATCGGTATAAAATAGTTCAATTATCACTGTGTTTGATCTGTGGTTGCCAGATCCATGTGCACGTTTAAAAAAACACAAGGAAAACATAGTGTATCAATCTTGAAGCTGGAAAACTGATGACACTCTCTGGTGATTAATGTTTCATAGCACAGTTGCGTAATTCCCTTTGATCTATTCCAGTGTGCTGAATATTCATAGAGTTTGTACCACTTGGACTCTACGCATTTCCAGTACCGCGCATAGAAAACCTCAGCAGGAGATTCCTGTCTTGGGGGACTGCGTATAACTTATTTATATTTCTAACAATAGATGAATCTCATTTGACATTCCTCCTCCCTTAGGTGAGCAACATGATTAAGATTATTCTGATAATCACTAGTAATAATAGTATTTTACCATCAGATTAATTAGTCATTAACCATCACAGATAACATTGTCTGCGTAATGGCTTTCTGTGATGTTTCTGACCTTCCACTTGCTCTTTTTTGGGAATCTTTGTGCCTTTATGATGCTTAGACTACCATACAAAACTTTTTTCAGGTCTTATCTCAAGTCTCTACTCAAGTGTTAAATCAGGGGTGGGGAACTCCAGGCCTCAAGGGCCGGTGTCCTGCAGGTTTTAGATCTCACCCTGGGTCAACACACCTCAAATGATTAGTGCATTACCAGGCTTCTGGAGAACTTCAAGGCATGTTGAGGACTTAATTTAGTCATTTAAATCAGCTGTGTTGGATCAAGGATAATTTTTAAAAGCTGCAGGACACCGGCCCTTGAGGCCTGGAGTTGGACTTCCCTGATCTATGGTCTGTGGCCTATCATGTTTTATAAACTGTATGTAAAAGATGGAAGTGCTTTAAATCTGCATTCTTTCTAATGACCAGCAGGGGGCAAATCCTTTTTTAAAAAGGTCAGATTGTTACACTTAAAATAACTTTATTGTTCGTCGAAATTAGTCTAAGATTGTGATTCACCAAGTCATAAATCACAGACATCACACAGACATTATTATTTAGCATGCTAATTGCACTTTTACTAGCAAAGCATCCTGCAATGTCGTCCTGAGGACATTACATCAGAATAAAGAGGGTGTTCTCGGTCAGCAACAGTAGACCGGGCTTATCTTCCCATATGGAAAAGAAATAGTAAAAACTTATATGTGATCACTCATGAAAGTGGCCACTTTCATGAGTAAATCATATAAGGCTTACATGATTTACTCATGAAAGTGGCCACTTTCGCATTACTTTCATATATTGTTTTAGTAAGTATCCAAAACATACAAGTTTCATTATATAATTTTTCAAGGGATCTTATATCTGTTTTCACTCTTATATGCTTTTCATACAAGTTTCACACAAGACAGATACAAATTTTATAAGATTTATATATATCTTTTCCATATGGGTTAACTCATGAGGTTTGTTGTCGACCAATGATTGTTCCAGCAGTTCTGACAATCCCATTTCTTCCTGTGTGCAACAGTTACAAGTAACCATACAAGACTGAAATATTAAAATTTCACTATTTCAGCCATGCTGACACATACTCTTTCTAAATTGTTTTGGCTAAACTGCATAATTACCTGAAAAGAAATACTCTCTGACTAGCTTTCTTGTAGATTAAATCAACTTAAGCGACAAAATGTTTTGAAATCTATGGGAAAACAACCCTTTGGGCCTTTATCTATCACCTGGAACACTTTTATAAGTTTACGGTCTCAGTTCAATACAACATAATGTTTATGTATTTTTACTCTCCTGTTTAGAGTCACTTTGCTAACGAGAGTGTAGTAACCCTCCTCACTCATCACCTTCACTTCTTATAACACAGAGATGGCAAAAGCAAAGGGTGATGTCACAGTGGCTACATCTGTCTTTAATATACAGTCTGTGGTGTGTTTATAGGCTTTGAATCTGTCTATATTTTTATATCCAACCTTATAGTTAGACAGCTTTTAGGAACTATTTATTTCATTTACTCACATAACCTGATATTTTTTGGGCCATATTAGTCTTTGTATTGTATAACTATATCAATAACACTTGATATTGTAGAGGTAGACAGAATAATAGTGCTGGCAACTGAAGATCTGCACCGCACTCATTTTCAGTGGCAAACATGTTCCTGTTGAGGGTATTGTTGGTGTCTAGAGTGGCCTCTCCTGCTGACCCTATACTTGCTTGTGAAAGCTAATTATACCAGGCTATTTTCTGACCAGGGAGCATGTCAATATTACACAGTGGGAGAGCTCTCACTTGCCGCGCGCTGCATTCGTATTCATGAGCCTTAATTCCATCAATGGCTTTCTCAGACCACTGGACCGTGGCCGTTCCTTACCAAGGTGTGATTTTAAGGAAAGTGCCTGTAGCTGCCACGGAGTGATTGCTATACCATAAAAGAGAGTAGCTTACAACCCCGCCCTCTCGCCATTTGCTTAAAACATGTTCCAAAGTGCTGCATATAAAGCAAGAAAAGGCCTTTTGTGAGTGCAGACATGGACCTATTTTTCCCATGTACATGCTCATTGAGATGGGTGAGGGCGGGGGGGTTGAAGAGGGTGAAAGCTGGATGGCTGGTGGTGGAGGCTGCGCGGCTCCCGTTATGGACTTTGCAGTGGAAGCGAATGTAGCGTGAAGCTTATTTGTGCAGCGGTGCAGCAACTGGATTGAGTCTTTATTTGGATGTTACAGGGACCCCCAAATAAATTGCATCAGTTCTTAAAATCTGTGCTTGCAGCAACAGGAAAAGAAAAAAGATGTAAAATCGGCTGCCCATCAGGGCTGATATCTGCTTAAATTTTGGATATTTTAATTAACAGCTCCTCTATGACCTCTATTCATCAGGTAATTTTCTATTCAGATTAAGGTCTCATTTTTAATGGAGACCTGAGTGCACGAAATGATTTTTTATTGAATTCCCTATTTTAATTAAATTATATTTAATTATTCAAATTATAATTATTTGAGGCAACTTTATGCATCATGGCTACATACTGTATCTGCGCCATAGAAGCAGAGACGAGAGAGGGAGGAGGCAGGCACTGGTTTTATAGTTGGAGAATGACAGCAAGGGAAGCAGCACAGATAAAAGATGCTTCATCTGCATCACTGCAGACCCTTTTCCACTCTTTTCTTCGCTGACGCTGTCACCACACAATCTGGTTTCTCACGTCACCTTGAAAAGTTGATTGAATTTATTTTAGATCCGCTGCCCCCTGACGCCGGTACACGTCGACTGATGTGCGTCTCGGAGATACGTTTTCCTTTGATACGTCACAGGAATCTGTCCTTTCAAGTGTCATGACTTGACTTCGTGTTTCACAAAGATGTTAAACATTTAGATGTTGCCAGCCAGAACATTGTTGTCTCATCCACCTTTTAATGGCCTCTGCTGTCTCATTATGTATTAGCATTTCTTGTGGAATTTCAAGAAGGTATACCCTTCATTTTATATATATATATATATATATATATATATATATATATATATATATATATATATAAAATTGTTTTTTTTAACACCCAGGGTGTTCTTCGTGATGCAAGTTCACATGAAAGAGGTGAGAACTGTGCACGCAGTCTAACACCTGCTGTCAGTATATTTAATAAAAGATATGATGGAACTGTTGACTCCAGTTGGGAAATTAGGAGGCTGCATAGGAGCATAAAATAATAAAATTCAGCAAGGTATAAAAAAATAAAAGAATTAAAAACACAGAAGCGGTATATAATCAATCACAAGTATGAAAAAAACATCACACGCTCTCACTTCATTGCTTATAAACGGAATAGCTTGTCTTATAAAACCAAAGCAATTTGGTTGGAGCGCAATTTCAGTCAAATATACAGATCATTTTACATTTATAATTGCTCTTCATTAAATAGTTTCACTTCATGTCCCTTAATGTATGTCATAACTGCAGTGACAGGTTTTAAATGCACTGCACCAATCACTGCCAGGAGTGCTGCAGAATATTGTAGCAGCTATTAATACGAACTATTAAATTAAATTTGTCACTGATAATAAGTAGCTGTGGATTTTTTTTGGAAGGAGACCCTGTTTTATAGGCAGAGTGAGATTTCTAATTGTGCTTAAAGTGGAACATCTTTCTAACTCATCTTCTAAAGACACCTCTCTGAGCTGAGCTTTCATAAAAAGATGGTATTTTTATATCTGCCGGAATGGTGTCTCCCTTTTTCCTTCCCAATTGATCGCTGAAGAGATGGCCTTTTATGTACATGTATATCAATGGTCCCAGAATAAAACAGTACCTCAGGGGTTTGATCTGTGGCATTAGCAGCCATTGCAACGCAGCGCGGTTTGAACTTGAGACGTCTTTGTGACGAGCAGTGAAGGTTAAACCCAAAGTTAGCTCGCCTACCCGCTAATCCTGCTTTGCGAGACAGGCCTCGGGTCATAATAGATACCAGAAATGATGGAATTAGGTGAGGATAACACGTTTTTATGTTCCGTACAACAGCACAACAAAGTGTGAGCCAAAAGACTGTCATTTTTTTCAAAGTGTTTTGCAATAAATCTTTTGCTACAAACAGACACTGACACCAAATACATACCGGAGTTGGGAAACAAGCCGAGCAGAAACAAACAGACAGGATGACACACTCTAGACTTTGTTTTCCACCAGAATGAGACTCCCCTCCTCCTCAGGCTATATCTCAGGAGACCTATTGGTATGGAAGAGAAGTTAAAAGACAGCTAAATGTCTTGGCTTCCCTTGACAAATTCAGTGGGACAGTGGTGCTGCGTGGGGTGAAATACAAGAGATGCCTTGTCACCTCTAGCCGTAGAGGAAAAGACCAGAAGTGTATCAGTCTTAGAACTTCTTGTTCCCTTCTTTTTCACCTTGGCTGAACTCCTGCTCTGTCAAATCAAAGTATTATGTAAGTCTTAGGACTTGTTCAGGAATTAGCAATACAGATTAAAGTGCTGTTAAAATAAAGGGTTGTAGAAAAAGATATTGCAATACTAATCACTATAGAAATGTATGGATTAGACAATATTATTTGTGACAATGTCCATACAAGCAGTGCTGTCACTGCCTCCTCCAGCTGTAACACAACTTTGTACAGCCCCTCCCCCCACTAGCAGCTGAACACACGAAAAGCAGCAAAACAAGCTTGCCAAACCATCATAAAGTCTGATGCTCTGGTTATGAGGAATGTTGTATGTAGAATGCTGAAGCAGGGTAATTTTCTGATTTACATTCTGACTTTTTTGTTTGTTTGCTTGTTTGTTTCTAAATCAGAACTCTCGCCCCCTGCTGGCCCTTAGAAGGAATGCAGGTTTAAGAACCTTTAAGAGACTGCTTATTTATGCATTCATTTATTGTTTTTCAAGCAAAAATGCTTAAAAAACAACTCACTACTGAAAATTGTATGCTACTGGCAAACGTACAATTGCCAGTAGCAGCATCATGAATTCTAACTACTTTCCTTTCTTTTCCGTCTTACATTACTGATAATTTCACATGTTTCGGTTTGGCACAGGATTAAAAAAAACAAAAAACAACTCAGTTGTCACTCTGGTTTCCTCACAGTTATGACGGTTATTCTTTGTGATCTTGCTGACATTTTATAGGCTTGGGGTTTTCAGTTTTTACAAAAGAGCAGATGAGACACGTTACAACTTGGCGTCAAAACTGTGTCAGATCTGATCAAACAGAGACGACACACATACTTTCAAATTAGTCTTGCAAAGATGTCATTATCTCTGATTCAAAAGCATTCCAAGACTTCATATAAAGAAGACATTCGACTAAAGCACTGCAGAGCTTGTCAGAGGTTCTTCACATTGTTGCGTTTTCTTCCATATTGTTTTATTGCAGTAGTGATTATCCATAGCTAATTCATTAATTGTGCTAGTTTATCAAAACTTTGAAGAAGCGTAGTTGGCAATGTCAGATTTGGATAAAATTATGAAAATAAACTCAGTCACCTTACTATCAACGTAATTGGTATGTCTTCGACTGAATGTGGACCTTTGTACTCTCACAGGGTCAGTCAATTACTTTCCTCTCAGGGTAAAGCTGTACACAGTGACTGACAGTACCTTGGGCATATTGACACCACGGAGACAGGAGAGCTCAGTCAAGCCCAAGCTTTTAATCCCAGCCATGCATCTTTCAGCCGAAATCCTTAAGACCCGCGGTGATTTCCCGCATGCCAATGGAGCCCTGGACTCATGCCGAGCTATCGACGCCTGACCCCCCCTACCTCCTGTATCGAGCACCGAGGTTACTCATAACCCCTGCTCGTCTTTCATTATTGAGATGTGAATGAGGAAGGTCAGGGGGTGGCTCTCATCGATCGGTCAACACAGGAATATTTGATTGTCGCTCAGGCGGCTCTGCCAAGGCACTCCTCTTCATTGCAACAGAGGTTGGCTTTTTGAATGTAAAAGAAAATGTTACACGTGTGTGGCGAGCATGCACTTTGAGTGACTTGTAGCATTCGGTCTCATTCATGCTGCTATTTTGCCTTAAAAGACCATGCAGCTGTACATGGACTTTTTTATAAATTGCTAAATCGTATAGCTTGCACTGGTAGAGCAGTTTGTTATTAGCAGCACCTTTGTCACATAAGGTAATTAGCGGGTGAACACCCTCCTAGAAGCTAAGCACTGTGGGTGACCGTTACTGAAGCAATGCGGTTTTAGGCTTTGAAAAAGGGCTTTGAAGAAGGAAAGCGCTGGAAGCACATTCTGGCGTAAGTCGGACATTGGAAGTTACCATGGTGACAACGACTGGAAATGAAAAATCTGTGCTTAAAGGCAGGCCTTGGTGTGTTGGTGTGTCAGTTTGTGTGTATGTATGTGTATGCACACTCAGGAAAGTCAGGGAGAAAGATAGTGGAGGGGGGTTCAGTGATACAGTGTGCTTATTGATTTGTGTGTAGATTATAAATACAGTGAATGGAGTGCTATTCTATCTGAGCTTGTGTATAGTTTTGTGTGTGTGTGTGTGTGTGTGTGTGTGTGTGTGTGTGTGTGTGTGTGTGTGTGCTTTTTTTCTTCTTTTTCAGAACTGTCCTCAGAATTTCTTCCAATTTTCCAAAACACAGACTGAATAACGGTCCAGAGAAAAGGATTAGAATCTTTTTGTTGTCGCTGTGCGGTGCACGCAGCCACATAAGCTCCCCAAAGCATTCCTTTGACTCCAACCAGCAGCAGACATTGCTTTTTGTGCGTAACAAACAAGGCTTGATGCCTTGAAAAGTCAAACCAGTGGCATTTCTGCCTCTCTTTTTTATTCCCCATCCATCCCTCTGAAGACCAGCACAGCAGTGGCACCACTGGGTATCTGGCTGAAGAATCTGACGCTCGCAGAGATGCTTGAGATGGGCTTAGAATCTCAGCATGAGCGGTTCAAAAGGCTGACCCCGGTCAGCCATCAACCGAGCCTGTCAGTATAATATTTCTAAATGTATTCCTTTATGAATGAGCATACTGAAGGTTGTGCATGTGTGCACATTTCTGTGCCCACTCGACTGCCTGCAGAGATGCTAGCAGCATAATTTCAATTTAAGTCCCAATTCGCGAATTGGTGCACAGCCGCACACCCATCAGGAATCTTGCTTCACACCTTGCACATCAAATTATCGTTTTTCTTGAATATGTGACACATCAATATCCATGTGACGGTGGTTGTAAAAAAAAATATGACCCAATCCTCACTTTTACACCCCCCTCACCCCCCTCTGGAATGAGGCTTAGTCTAAAATGGGTCTACAGGCTGAAAGTCCCAGGGGCCTTTGGCTGGAAGATAAATCAAGCGTCACCAGGAAGATGTGGAGCAGCATCATTTGTTGGCAAGAATAGAAAAATTCATCCTGGAAATCGTAAATCATTAGACGGGCAGGCCCCAGTGAATAAGCCTCACCCTCCAAACAAATCGATCTGCGGAGTTGCTGCACATTTCAATCCGGCCTTCTGCCTCTATACAAGCACCTGGAGAGACACTGTGGGCGTTATGATTTACATAGCGGTATACATAACCAGGGATCAGACACTTCCTGCTTTTTTTTTTTTTTGTTTCAGTAACTAATACTTAGGTCGCACATTGATCTGTTTTTTAATGGGGGTGATTTATTCAAATATTCTGCAATGAATACTGGTGTCAGCGGGATAGTTTTAAGGGAGTTGGTTCTGGTAAGTCGAGTAGGAGTGAAATCACTTTTCCAATCAGTGCCTATTATTCTCGTGCAAAAAGATTTCATGACATGTCCTGACGATCCATTGTTAGAAAAAAAAAACTTTTTTACTTATTCTGACATAATCACACATTTGGTCTTTGTGTTAATTTAATTGAGTAGTGCACGGTACTTCTAACAGCTTCTGCACAGTGCAAAGACTTTTCTGTGAGAGTCACTGTTACTTCTTGGGAAGTGATTAAACAATGCATCTTTTCATGGCCAAAACCCCTGTTGGTAGATTGAAAGGAGTGGTCATGCTGGCTTTTTAATTAGTCACTGTCATAAATATCGCAACATATGATTAACATATACATAGATCAGGCATAACATTATGACCACCTGCATAATATTGGATTAGTCCCCTTTTTTTGTTGCCAAAACAGCCCTGACCCATTGAGGCATTGACATTGAGGCATGGACTCCACTAGACCCATGAAGTTGTGCTGTGGTATCTGGCACAGATAACAACAGACACTTTAAGTCTTATACGCTGCAACATGGGGCCTCCACGAATTCAATTTGGAGCCCAAGTCAACACCTCAAACTCCTTGTTGTGCTCCTCAAACCAATCCTGAATCTTTTTTGCTCCGTGGCAGCGCCTATTATCTTTCTGAAAGAGGTCATAGCCACCAGGGAATACCATTTCCACGAAAGGGCGTACATGGTCTCCAACAATGCATAGGTAGTTGGTACGTTTCAAAGTAACATCCACATGAATGGAAGGACCCAAGGTTTCCCAGCAGAACATTGCCCACAACATCACACTAAGAAGGCTTATCTTATTCCCATAGTGCATCCTGGTGTCAGGTGTTCCCCAAGTAAGCATGTAGCCATCCACGTGATGTAGTCCACATGATCCATCCACGTGATGTAGACGAAAACATGACTCGCCAGACCAGGCTACCTTCTTCCATTGGTCCATGGACCAGTTCTCACTTGCTCATTGTTGGTGCTTTCGGTGATGGACAGTGGGTGATGGACAGGGCCTGACTGGTCTGCCGTGATGCTCGGTGCATTCTGACATCTTTCTATCAGAACCAGCGTGAACTTTTTCTGCAGTTTGAGCTGCAGTAGTTCGTAGTAGTAGTTCGTTGGGTCCGACCACATGGGCCAGCCTTCCCTCCCCATGTGCATCAATGATCCTGTCCATTTAGGCTGTCAACTTTAAGGACTAAGTGTTCACTTGCTCCCTAATACAGTGGGGCAAAAAAGTATTTAGTCAGCCACCGATTGTGCAAGTTCCCCCACTTAAAATGATGACAGAGGTCAGTAATTTGCACCAGAGGTACACTTCAACTGTGAGAGACAGAATGTGAAAAAAAAATCCATGAATTCACATGGTAGGATTTGTAAAGAATTTATTCGTAAATTAGGGTGGAAAATAAGTATTTGGTCACCTCAAACAAGGAAAATCTCTGGCTCTCACAGACCTGTAACGTCTTCTGTAAGAAGCTTTTCTGTCCCCCACTCGTTACCTGTATGAATGGCACCTGTTTGAACTCATCATCTGTATAAAAGACACCTGTCCACAGCCTCAAACAGTCAGACTCCAAACTCCGCCATGGCCAAGACCAAAGAGCTTTCGAAGGACACCAGGAAAAGTATTGTAGACCTGCACCAGACTGGGAAGAGTGAATCTACAATAGGCAAGCAGCTTGGTGTGAAAAAATCAACTGTGGGAGCAATCATCAGGAAATGGAAGACATACAAGACCACTGATAATCTCCCTCCATCTGGGGCTCCACGCAAGATCTCATCCCGTGGGGTCAAAATGATCATGAGAACGGTGAGCAAAGATCCCAGAACCACACGGGGGGACCTGGTGAATGACCTGCAGAGAGCTGGGACCAAAGTAACAAAGGTCACCATCAGTAACACACTACAACGGCAGGGAATCAAATCCCGCAGTGCCAGACGTGTTCCGCTGCTGAAGCCAGTGCATGTCCAGGCCCGTCTGAAGTTTGCCAGAGAGCACATGGATGATACAGCAGAGGATTGGGAGAATGTCATGTGGTCAAATGAAACCAAAGTAGAACTTTTTGGTATAAAGTCAACTCGTCGTGTTTGGAGGAAGAAGAATACTGAGTTGCATCCCAAGAACACCATACCTACTGTGAAGCATGGGGGTGGAAACATCATGCTATGGGGCTGTTTTTCTGCCAAGGGGACAGGACGACTGATCCGTGTTAAGGACAGAATGAATGGGGCCATGTATCGTGAGATTTTGAGCCAAAACCTCCTTCCATCAGTGAGAACTTTGAAGATGAAACGAGGCTGGGTCTTCCAACATGACAATGATCCAAAACACACCGCCCGGGCAACAAAGGAGTGGCTCCGTAAGAAGCATTTGAAAGTCCCGGAGTGGCCTAGCCAGTCTCCAGACCTCAACCCCATAGAAAATCTGTGGCGGGAGTTGAAAGTCCGTGTTGCTCGGCGACAGCCCCAAAACATCACTGCTCTCGAGAAGATCTGCATGGAGGAATGGGCCAAAATACCAGCTACTGTGTGTGCAAACCTGGTAAAGACCTATAGTAAACGTTTGACCTCTGTTATTGCCAACAAAGGTTATGTTACAAAGTATTGAGTTGTATTTTTGTTATTGACCAAATACTTATTTTCCACCCTGATTTACGAATAAATTCTTTACAAATCCTACCATGTGGATTCATGGATTTTTTTTTCACATTCTGTCTCTCACAGTTGAAGTGTACCTCTGGTGCAAATTACTGACCTCTGTCATCATTTTAGGTGGGGGAACTTGCACAATCGGTGGCTGACTAAATACTTTTTTGCCCCACTGTATATCTGACCCACTAACAGGTGCCATGATGTAGAGATAATCAGTGTTAATCACTCCACCTGTCAGCGGTCATAATGTTATGCCTGATCGGCGTATGTCTGCGATGTGACTACTTACACAGAGCTCCGCTTCACAGCCGTTCGATAAAAGTCTGCATCAAAATGGAAATGTACTGTTTCAAAAAATGTTTGTGTTGGATTTAGTTTAGTCACGGGATAAAACAAAGGAAACAGTGTGCAGATAATGCATTATTTATTCGAATTTCCACTATGGATGTAAGGCTGCGGTTGAAATTGTGCGTGTGTGTGTGTTTAAACTAATATTGGCAAGCCTCGGAATCACTATCAAGTTTCAAGAAAACATTGTTCTTTTGCTCTCTTCTGAGCTGCACAATTTTCAAGATGTTTATCTCCAGACATCCAAGGAAATGGCTGAGGATTATTCAGGGGAGTTTTATCTTTGCCCTTTTGAGATAGACAGCCATGTCTGTGCTCCAAAAAAGACCACTTGCTGTATCCCTGCCTTGAAAAGCGAAGATAAGCTGCACATGTGAATGCATACATATACATAAAAAAAGAGGAAAAAAAGAACACTTACGACAGAGAGGACTCGCCGCACGAGCTGTGTTGTCTCCAGAAGAGTGTGTCACTGATGTGTGAAGGAGTGCAACTGAACTCTTAACACTCGTCTAAATTAACCATCTTACACGGCCGAGCTTTTATTGTATAATTTAAGCAATATACTTGCAGCATAGTGTCGATCTGCACGCTCTCCTTATGAAACCAGCTTCATGGGATTGTTCTTTCACTTGGTTTTTTTTTTTTTTTGGCTAATGTTGAATTTGGAAGCGTCGAACTCCCTCAGCACTCTCCAGCATGAGCCAAATTTATACTTTAATGGAATTTCGGTGTGCGCAGCCAGATGGATGTTGACAGCATGTGCAGAATCACGGACTGACCTTTCAGGTGGAGAGAGAAATTGCATCATCTAATACCTTTTGTGGCACATAAATAGATGGATTAATTTGAAGCAGGCTAGCCGAATGAGTTTGAGCCGTCCACAGCATGACGCCGGGCGCTTCAAAACACCAAGAAGAGAAGTTTGATTTGCAGTTCTCGCAAAGGAAATTTGGTGTTGTTCTAATTTTTTTATTCCATGATGACGTTTTTATCACCTGCCTTTGTTTCCCCATTTCACATCCAGAGACGCAGTGCGTTTTTTTTTTAACTTTTGTGTACTCCACATTCTGAATTCACAAGTTCAATGCTGGGGCTTACTTTTATGAGCTACACTTTTTCTTTTTTCAAACTGTCTACCTGCAGTAGCAGAGTGACTTGGAAGCTGTTAGGGTGAACTAAAGGTGAAATAAACCTCTACCGAGGAGCTCAAAGGTTTGTCTTCCTCTCAAGCATCAAGTTACTTAGACGCAGCAGTATTCCAGCTCTTTTAGATTTAGTCACACTCACTGGTGCTGCAAAATGCAGCAAATAACAGCAGAAATCCCCCAAGGGCTTGTCTTCTTTGACCACATCCTGTGCAACAGTTCAAACTGCTTGCTGTTAATCAGTTAAATTTCAAAGCACAGCAAGTTGTGCTGAGTAACTAAACCTCTCTCACGAAACTAGTGAGTCCACGTTTGGTAGGAGTGCAAGTGCAACCCGTGCATTTACCAAATGCCTACTGCAGCAGATCAGTCTTTCAGCAGTCATGAAACCGCTGGTGGTTTAGAGCGAAATCAGAACAGCGGCGTGAACCGCAGTAAATAAATTCCTCCCGATCATCGTGGCGAGAAAGGCTTTCCTTGAGGTGGTAACCTTTGTTTGGCCAGACCTTGGCTCGGCGATGATGTCTGACAAACAGAAGTCTGTGTGGCCGAGCGTCTGTTTCTCTCCAGAAGGGTGAAGAGAAACTATTAGGACTCCTCATGAGCACTTGTGGGCAGTGGAGAGATATCATTTGAATCGGCCACGGTTTTGTGGGTGTAGCTGCTTTGCTGCAGTCATTCTGCACTTATGTATGGCGGCTGTACGCTAGCAACTTATAGTCATAATGAATGCCGCCGTTAGCATGTGTCATTGCCCTGCAGGCTGTTTGTGTATAGTTGAATGCAGAGTGTTGGATAACAAGCTTTCTCCACAAAGGAGGAACTCTAAAGTGCAAATGAGCACAGAAACAATGTGGCAGGGTTTGGGGTTTAGCGACTGGAAAAAGAACCAAAACGGGGAAATGCTATAACCGATGTTTAGACTGAAACATCGCTGACTGAGGTGACCCTTAAAATCATGTTTAAAGTGCACATGTTCATCGAGCTGAGCTTGTGCTTCAGGTTCTCTACGCAAAGGACGTCACACGTGAATCTATATGTCGCCCCGTCCGTAAACTCAGTGTAGACTTGAATCTTTAAAATACTGCAGTCTGTGTTGTGGTTAATCATGTTTCCACATCCAGTCAGAGTGCCCCAGCGCCGCTGTGTTTTTCTCAGCTTGTCGTTGCGTCGGAATGAACTGTGGCTTATCTTCCAAATACAATATTAGAGAGGGAGGAAACTGTGTGATGTAAAATCTTATGAAAGCTACTAATCTGTGTGAATGGTTAAGAGGGATTATGCTTGTCAGGAGGGGGGGGGAAGGAGAATGAGATGCTGTTTTTTTTCTTTCAGAAATAGCATTGAATTTATGTAAGCAGTGGAAGGAGTTCATGAGAGATGATCATTCCTGACCTTTGTTTGACTGCTCTTAATGAAAGTCTTATTCCGTACTTAACGCAGCCCAATAAAGGCCGTTCACAGAGCTCATGCACGCAGACGCGCCATCTTCCCCGCACTGTGGACTCACTCAGCACTTTCTTTATTTCTACTCAGCTCCACTGAGTTAATCCTGTAAAAAAAGAAAAGAAAAAAAAGAATATGGCTGATGTTTTGTTGTGTGCAAACGGTCTGACAAATGATTTTCTTCCATTTCGTGGCGTGCTGCAGATGCCACCCATCGTGCAGGAAGTGCTTCGGTGTGTTAGCGCTCCTCGCAGTCATCGATTGTCCATTGAATATTAAGGACGGGTGCACTAGCATGAAGATGTTTGCACGTTTCTGCGAGCTTAAGCACTCAAGAACATTGAGCTCCTTCGGCAATGCACTCCAAATCCTTCGCACCCACGCTCGGCCATTGTATTTACGTTTTATGCACTGCATTCATTCCCAATCTGCCTCTTTTTGCTTTTTAATCTGTGTTGAGTGGCTCTCTCTCTATTGATGTTATGGAAAAAGACAAGAAAAACGATGGAATTTGTTGTCTCCATTCAGCGCTGCTTTACAGATGGGGTAAAGCATGGGGTTATGTGTTTGCATATGAGTGAGGAAGTCTCTTCATAGGTTCTGTGTCTCTGGAGGCAAAGGACAAGAGTTTTGGTTTCCGTTTGTTTCCCCTGCAGACTGGCAGACCGGACTAACTCTGATACAGTAACCACAGAAACGTGGCACACAATGAGGTGAATTATGTTTTCAATCTTTCAGTTTAAGTAGATGTAATATATGTTGCTTTAAAATGAGCCTGAATCCTTCTTCCTCAAATCAACAACTTTGTTAGAAAATGTTAACTTTACAGCTTAAGTACATATATTAATATAGTCTAATGTGTGCCTGTGAATGGATAAAATAAACATTCACAAACACAAAGTTTTCTGTTATGACCTATGTAGCTGAGTGAGGCTGCATCACTGGTTATTATTTATGAACAGATTTTGTACTCATACAGTATTTCCCTTGCATATCAATTATGTTGGTGGGCTGCCCAGGTAAGTTATGCGGTCTGTTTACTATCTAGCAAGCCCCACACTCTTATTTTGAAAGTTAAGCAGTTAGCGCTGGCGCTCCCTGTCTCTTCCATTTTGCTGTTGTGAGTCTTATCCCTCGGTTTCCACCGTCTTAGTCTGTAGGAGTCTGAGTCCATCCATTTTTTTGTTGTTGTTATTTATCGCCTCAAAGTATATTTTGCATGATTTAGTCATGTATTTAGAAAAACGTGGGTGTGCCTCCTGGCTGAGCTGGGTGTGGGCGTGCAGCAGCTACAGCTTTGGATTCTTTAGTTTACCTTTCAGGACGTCAGGTGCTGGGTTGAGGTGATTCGCTGGGAATGTGTGCTGTCAACCAATCATGTTTGAGCAGGCTGAAGTGAAGCATGGAGGTAGGAAGTAAAAGTAAACGCAGGGAACAGTTTTGATGAAATCCAATCTCAAAATCATCTCTTACTGTCTGATCACTGCTCATCTTTTTATTAGCTCTGTTGAATGTCAGTTCAAGAGTGAACTCTGACCTACACACAGGCGCACGAGTCCTGGCCTGGACATCTGCTGGTTTCACTGGAAGCCCAGGAACACTGTCCCAGAGGGTAAACCAAATAACAGAGAGTCCATTCTCATAGCCTGAAGAGAAATCTAGAGCAAATAAATAAGTAAAATAATCAAATACTGTATTTCCTCCTAGCTTCTAAGTCCACACTCCTATAATAAAGTCGTCAAGTTGCTAGAAACATGTCAATCATGTTAAGTGATGTATGGGCTGCCAGTAACAGGTATGATGTGGTTATGATTATAGAAGATTGGCTGCCAGGAAACAATCCTTTCCAATTTATCATCAAGGCTGACGAAATATAGAAGCTAATAAAAAATTTTTTTCTTTCCCCGTAAGTTTTTCACCTTTAATTCAGATACTGTACTGTGCTATTCTCGCTGGATATTAAAGTTGACCCATTATGATTCTATTATGAACCCAACCATAGTGTGAAATAATGAGATAAGCATACGTGCAAAGCATTTAATATCCAACAGCTTTTTCCTCCTTTTGGAGAACAGTGTGATGACCAAAATCGAGTTGGGGGCCGTTCATTTATATGCTCATCTGTTCAGATCTTCTCTTTTTGAGAGGCGGCCAATCAGAAGAAACTTTGTTTCAGAGTGAGGATGAACATAATTCTGGACCACACATGGTCCAGCGTGGTGTATATATAAGGATTAGCTTCAGCTGTGAATCGTGCAAAGCTACTCTAGTGCAGCCCAGGACTGAAATATAGAGCTGGAAATGAGCGTAAAAGTCCGGTTTAAGAGTTATACCTCAGAGCTTACAGGAGGAGTTAATGAATTAGTTCAATTTGGCTGATTACTGTTACACTAGCTGTAGTTAATGTGTCTGATAATCCCCAGCTCGTGGCTGAAGTAACTCCAAATTGCGTCAAAAACACATTATTCTATAGCAGCGTTACAGAAAACTTCAAGCTTATGCTCCCTAACAAGCCTCTCTGTGTGAACAGGAGCTTTTCCACCAGGGCTTTAACTGATAATTCCTCGTTCTGTAAAGGAGCTCCACTAATCAACACTGAATTGCTACCTTGTAAGACTTCTTGGTTTTACTCAGGAGCCAAATGCACAAGGCGTTCAAGGCCATCGCTTCACTTCCTCTTATCATGTTTTCTGAGATTTTTTTCTTTCTTTTTCTGGGTGTTTTAAAGGTTGTGAGTTCCTTTTGTGTTTGTGTGTGTGCTGCACCAGGAGACAGGCTGAATGGGAAAAGATGGATGTTGCTGCATGCAACTGGGAAAGATAATGAATGAAGTCGATCGTGGGTGGCGAAGACCATCACTAAAGCGTAATGGGTCCCAACAGAGGGACGGGGATATTGACCCGTCCGTCACTTTTTTTTCTTCTTTCACTTCCGTCCTTTCCTTCCTCACAAATATAAACCCTCACAAATGTGCACACAGCACACAAAGGGGCACAGGAAACAAACAGCATGCACTTATTTTCGGCATACATGCC
Source organism: Maylandia zebra (assembly GCF_041146795.1). Classification (NCBI taxonomy): domain Eukaryota; kingdom Metazoa; phylum Chordata; class Actinopteri; order Cichliformes; family Cichlidae; genus Maylandia; species Maylandia zebra. The sequence goes on along the minus strand of NC_135169.1, from coordinate 40,034,182 downwards.
GAAAATAAGTGCATGAACGCCAGCTGAAACGTCTCCATTCATATTTGACTTACTTCAGGCGAAATTCTTTCATGTGGATTCTGGATTACAAATGGAAAATGGCTCAGAGTAATTTGGCATGCTGGAAGGAAATGCAGCAAAGCATTTTTCCCCCTCCCCCCGCTGAACCTTTAAAAACTGGCAAACCTTTCTCTTCTTCCACTCGGGTTGGTATTTCCCTCCTGATATAAATCAATTGAGTTCTGAAAGGAGAACAGTGGTGCACACCAGTTCTCTTTTATTACTCTCCAACGTGTACGGATCTGTCTGTCTTTGACAGCGGCCGCACCGTCCCCGTCTGTTTCGCATGTCTCCGTCCTCTTTTCTTTTATCGATTCGTTTGTTCACCCATTCGTCCATCCGCCCATTGATCCATTGATACAGTATTTGACCTGCGTCGGTGGTCAGCGGGCCAAAGGGGACTCGACCCACTTACTGTCGTCACAGGCAGCAGCCGGATCAGCCCGGCGATTATAGTGATTACGGTTTGTGCTTACATAGGGTTCTGCTGCTTTGTGCCACATCTCCCCTCGTCAGCTGGCAGCCTGAGTTCTAATCTGCCAGTTATAACAAACAGCAGACGTGGGAACAGGAGGAAAAAGCTATAAGGGAGGGGAAATCGGGAATGTGGATAGAAATGCGGTAGTTGGAGACCAAATAGCAAAATGTTTCTTATGGTCTTTTTGAGATCATATCTCATACATGATTGCATCCAGATGCAGTCCTTGTCATTTGGTGTCATTAAAGCCCTTTTCAGGCACGCCGTATGTAACGTTGCTGCCTTCATCAGTCTGTCGATGGCGGCATTTTGTCATTCAAACGTTGAAACACTTTAACTTTAATGGTCCTCATGACATCGTTCACACGCTCTCCCGTTACATTCACAGAACAAGCCAAGGTGCTTCCACATCGCTGTGTACCCTGTGGGAAGTTGGACAGCACATCAAATGACACACGGCGTGTTCTGGTTGGAGATTTCTTAAATCGGCAGCTGTGTTTTCATAGTTGTCTTGACAGTCAGAGATACAGTTATGTGAATGCATCCGCTCACGCTCTGGTTAACTTATTTCACAATTGTTGAAGTGGAGCTTATAGACGCAGCTCACACATCTGAAGTAAAAACAGCGTTCGCATCCGTGCCATCCAGTGACTCAAAAATGGATGAATTTTGATAAAACGTCGTAGGTGTGTAGAGTCGGGTCATGTTAGCCGTCTGTTAAAATTGGCTTCAAGGTCTCCAAGGTCAACTTAATGATTTATTGGTTGCAAATTGACAAGTGTGCTGTGTATTGTCAACATGTAGAAAGATTTAAAATATCATGTCACATGATCTGTCACCTCTCCTTCAAGGTCAAAGGTCATGTGACATGTGACGGATTGAGCTGAGGGCAGGTTTTCAGCCTGACAGTAATATTGGCATGGGATACTTTTTGGCTATAGCCGATTCATTTTATTATGAAGTCACAGTAACAGGTTATAACCATTTAAATACATAACAGTTTGAATAAGTGAACAAAGGTTTGTTTGGGTTTTTGAGAAATGACATGACAATGAAATGAATGCTACACATGAGCTATATCAACAAAAAATATTATACTCGGAATTATGTCAAGTGTTTTAAAATAGGGTTTAAACGTACAAATAAAAGCCTGCAGTTTCCGTTTGTTGTTATGGGACTGCAATCTTTTTTTAGCGGGCTTTTAGGGTTTTAGTCACTCCTAAGAAAAACTTCCAGAAACAGCTTGAAGCAACAAGCTAACGTCAGCTCCTGTTGTTTTTTTTTCAAGAACTGACTGGATTGACTCCAGTAATCTGATCTGTCACCAGAGTGCCATTGGCTTGGACATGTAGCCAGCACATTAAGATACTGCCAGGTTAATGGAAAGGACTGCATCGCTGTAAGGGGCTTATGTGCCCATTGAACCTACACACAAATCCGTTTGCGTCTCATTGCCTCTGAAACCTTCCAAGGCGATACCTACAGCAGCTCGTGCCACCTGCTGTTTACTTCCCTCAGTGAGCTGTGCTGTGTGTAAGCAACATACCCCTATACATATTTAAATTCATCCCTCATACTGACTCTATTACCCCTCCCCACTGCTAGTTCAAGGATCAAACCAGTGCCAATTGTCTGACGCAATCCCGATTAACACCCATAATTGGTGTTGTGAAGTCTTTGTGGTGTCCGTAGCTTCTCCCTCCATCTCCCTCTATCTATACATTTAATTGTAATTATTTTTCAGTGTCTGGGTGACTTCAGGACACTATAGGAACACTGATTAGGAGGCATTTGTGTGTGTAGGTTAAAACATGGACTGATAAGAGGGATTTGGGTCAAGATGGATGATAAGGCTGGGATTAAGTTTGCAATAATATTAAATACATGGTAAATACATGTTATTCCCTCAAGAGTAAGTTATTATAAACCACTGTATGATTAAATTTTTGGATTTTATCATAGCTTAAATTCTCAGTGAGCGTCGGTAAACCTAAAAGACGGTATCAGCTCGGTACTTCAGTACTCTGCACAACAACAGCTACTGTGCAATATAGTTAGGAAAAATGTGTGTATGTGTTGCAATATCCACTCTCCAGTCCAGCTTCTAGCTAGTTGCATCTCTGCCGACCATCTCCTTTGCAGTTCTTTCTGACATATCATCTTTGAACCTGCTGATTACAAATCCTCCGGTCTCTAAGTAGAATAAATCAGAAAGTATGGCAAAGAAAAAGGGTATAGAGATGAGCCCTGATAATTGTTCCCCACTTTCATAGGCTTGACCTCTTATTGTTCGACTGGCGCTTACTGCCTGCAGTTTAAGTCTTCATGGTGCTGACGGTCAGATGAGGCGAGCGGCAGAAGATGAGGCGGATGTTGGAAGGAGGTGGGAGCTGGTCACGTAACACATAAAGCTCACACGAGTCGAGAGTCGGCAGACCATATCTCATTACTTGGCTGGCTCGAAATGAGATGGGGCCCCTTTTTTGCTTGTCCGTCACTGGTGCGATTGATTAGTCAGCAGCCAATCAATGTTAATTAAGGTGTAGAGAATCCTTTAATTGTGGTGTATGAATCATTGTGTCAGACCCTGCCTTGACCTTCACAAGACTTGCGCTGTGAACGGCCTTGGTGGGGCATAAATACCTTTTATATATGGCAATATAATGGCGGTCTGTAAACGAGTATAGATCTGACGAATGGCAATCCTGTATACACTGGAGCTTGGAGCAGGAGGGCCTCACTAAGATCACATATGCAACCCGGTGCTTTGAACAGAAGCCTGTCCCACCTTCGTATCCTCTCATTTTTCTTCACTTTTTAAATAGATGCAGAGCTGGAAAAGATCGATACCTGTCAAAAGATTTAAGAGTTAATGTTGTGAGATAAGTATTGCTATTATCTGTGGCGAGAGGCTCTCCGTGCATATGGAGTGGGGCTTTGATTGATGACTGCCAAAAACAAAATGGCACATGAGACTACCACAGGCACCGTAATTGTGTTTTTTAATGAAGACCTACATTTTATGTGGGAGCTGATTTCGCACTCGGTCGATTGTGTCTACTCCGTCCTCTCTACCGCCGCTGCCACCATCCATCATGCAGTCATAACAATGTTACCTGTATGTGGTTGAAGCCTGGTCGTAAGTCCGTGACTTCCCGCTCTAATCCTTCACAGAAAGATGAATTTGCCCCTGACTGTGTCACCTGAACCTAAATTAAAGTGAACTTTATGATCGTTATTCATTTACAACATGTCTCTCAAGCGCTGGCTGTATACAAAACGTGGATGTGGCCACTGTGGCATCACACAGTTCTTTGTGAAATCTAGTTTTTAGGCCCCGGTTTTATCAATTTAGTCATTTTTGCTTTCGTTGTGGCCAGAAGAGGCCATAGTGAGACAAAATGTTAGTGTTTTCAGCTAATGGTAGCAAGTTTTGTCATCATAGCACATTGGCAGTGTTGGGGAGTAACGGAATACATGTAGCGGCGTTACGTATTTAAAATATAGAATATGAGTAACTTTATTCCGTTACAGTTACTTTTCAAAGAGGTGGTATTCAGAATACAGTTACTTTGTTGAAATTAAGGGTGTAATCCGGTGGTCTTTTCCTGTTTCATATGTTAGGCTATGCCCTCTCTATTTTTGGTAATTCCACGCCGGTGGAAACCCAAACACCTGTTTTATATACGCGCCGAATAGTTTTCTATATGAGATCGCTGCAAAAAGTGCAGCCTTACCTAATGTCCACCCTACTGTTACTCATTTTATAATAAAATTTAAAAATCTAGTTGGTGTTGGTATGGTGAGTATCCTTCAGTAATAGTAATAAATCACACAGCAATAGTACATTCATGTAGTTGTAAAAAGCATGATAATATATTAAGTAATCCAAAGTATTCAGAATACGTTACTCTCATTGAGTAACGTTACAAAATACATTTTGGGGCATGTAATCTGTAATCTGTCGTGGAATACATTTAAAATGTATAAAAGTAACCTTCTCAACACTGCACATTGGTGTGTATGTGCAAATATCCATACTACAGATATAAATACTAAAATTTCGCTTGTGAAATGACCAGTTAGCAAGTCATGTTATTTGTTGGATATTTGAATGAAAAATTCCCCAGACCATCATCACGACAAATACAATTTAGAGGTTCAGTTCATGAGTGAAATCAGCTCATTGCCTAGCAGACAGCCACCAGCTGTTATGCTGCTAGCTGCCTGTGGCAATTTCAAGAGCTTCCAATGTCAGAGCTATCTTCTCTCTCTTCTACTTTATTTAGGGCAGCATATCTAAACAAGTCTCTTGTCAGTATTGTTATCCACTAGTCGTTGCTCATATGTGTTGTATGAGATATTGCATATATTATATTAGCTGTGAAAAACACCATATATGCAGTCTATGAGGTGCATTGGTAGCACAATCCTATCACAGGAAGAAGGTTCCTGGTTCAGATCTAAATGCTGCGTTTCTCTGTGGCGACTTGTATCTTCTCCCGGTGCCTGTGTAGGTTTCCTCTGTGTACTCCAGCTTCCTCCCACAGTCCACAGACATGCATAATAGGCTAATGGGTGATTCTAAAATTAGCTGTGGATGAGAGGTAGATGAAGTCCTTGATGAAGTGTAAAGAATAAAACACCGTAGGAATCTATGTTAAAATGTAGCTTGGGGTCTAAAGTACGGCTAGAAACATATAAATGCAACAAGAAAAATACATCAACTCTGAAATTTGCATTAATTTAGAAACACTAACAGCTAATAGCGATCAAACAGTTGAACTATTTTGTGTCTGGATCGACTTGAATCACTGAAAATTCTGTTTTTAGAAACGGCAGTTGAACCATAGGAGTTATAGATAAATATAAATAAATAGATAAACGTGTGAATTCATTTCCTGATTGATTAGGCCGCCCTTATTTGCTTCCATTCATATTTCCAGTTTGTAACAGACTTTGTGTTAGTGTAGTCTCTAGGTTTAGTGACATCGTGATGGCATATTTTGTCAGTCTTCCTCCGAGAAATCCAAAAATAGAAATAAATTAATTAAAATAAATGTATCCCCGTGAATTCGAGGCATAAAAGTAGATGAGTTGAGTTCATAAACAGTGGAGCTTTGTGATCGTCTTAATCTCTTCTACGGAATAAAGTGCTTTAAAGTTCATTAACCACACACTAAATGTCTGACTAATGTGCCACTGTATATTGTGGCCATTCACAAGGACGTGATTATCTAATGCTTTACTTATTTATTTATTTTAACAGAATGACTTTTCTTTGCTTTCAGATGTAACAACAGGACCCAGTGTGCTGTTGTGGCAGGACCAGACGTATTTCCTGACCCGTGCCCGGGAACCTACAAATACCTGGAAGTCCAGTATGAATGTGTGCCCTACAGTATGTATCCCCCAGCTCTCCTAATGTTCTTGCCCATTCTCGTTTCCTCTTAACAACAGCGCCTCATCAGAAATGGTCGGAAATACTAAATATCTCAGATGTGTCATCCAGTCTAGTGGAAAAGATTAGGACCCTGCAGTGAGTGCGAAGACACGCGATGGTTTCTGTTATCCGAAAACATAACACCCTGCACGAGCGAAATGTGAATGACAGTGTTGCTTACCTGTGAAAAATAATACAGTTTATCAGTTTAGAGGAACGCTACCTGCTGATGCAGCGCAGGTAGCGTTTATCAAGCCGTCTCTTTGTTATAACTGACAGGTGATTAACGCTTCCTGCGTCGTATTAATTCCATGTGGCATCAGTTAGATCAACAGTGTTACAGTTTACACTTATTTTACTCCGAGTGGCGTTTTTGGAGCCGTGCAATTTATAAAAATAGAAGCGAGCAAATCATTTTTGAACTTTTAATCCGTTTTTCGTCAACCTGTTAGTGCTGCTGCTGTTCCAAAACGGAGTAAGGCATATATCCCATAATGCATTCAGGCTTTCTCTTGTTTTTTTAAATGGCGCTTGTCACAACCTTCCCATCAGCTCCCTCGGTTCAAAGCGCATTAATATCTTTGAGGAATCACGTCTGATGATGTCAAGTCTCTATTTCCATCACAGCAAGAAAGGCCGTTTTGACTTTCATCAAAAAGAAAAGTACTCATTCTCAGTTCAGTTCAGCTCAGTGGACGCCGGCTAATGTTCAGACTAGTGAGGCATCTCTGAAGGGGGTAAATAAAAATGATTTAATTAGTGCAGCAGGTGAAAAACACTGTGAGGCTGCAACATAACCTAAGTGAAAGCATTTGGACAGGGAATGGAAGGATCAGCATGGGGTGACAGGATGAGCGTGCTGAGAGGATATCCAGGCGAGGCTAAAGGAAGTGGCATGGACATTGCCATATGACCTTTGCTATTGTCTTTTTAATGAACTTTGAAGTGGAACACCAAAGTCACAATAATTACGCCTGCCAAAAATCCTGATGCTCAAAAAAGGGGGAAATATTTAGTCATGGGCATTTAGCTGTGTAGTCTACAGCGGCTGCATTGAAGTGAGTTGTAGTAATTCAAATCAAAGCCATCTTTTAACATTTGATGTCCTTACATGGTTCCCTCAGTAGTGGGCCTGACAGTAGCTTTCATGTTGTGAAGTGAAAGCCCTTTTTGTCTGTGATCCAGAGCTAGCAAATGGTCTTTTTATTCCTCGCTCTAATATGCACATTATGCTATTTCAGTCACCCAGTGCCACTGTCTTTCCTAGGTGTCATTGTCTTGGGATACTAACAAGGATAAAGCCACTGCAATGAACAGTAGCCCACTTTCAGTCACTTTTTGCGTCTGTCACACTTGCATCTACTCAAGTTTTCAACCTTTTGAACTCAAGCATTTCACTAGTTTACCATTTTGACCATGAGGTAGCTAGATTCTTGAAATATGCGCAAGATCATGAGAAAGGCTTTAGCGGAGGCGGGCACTTTTACCAAGGGGCTACATCAGAAACTGGGACTGTTGTGGAGCGCCGCACGGAAAGCAGTTTAAAACTCAAGTTTTGAAAAGTGCTGTACAAATCAACTTTATTATAATTATTATAATTATTATTAGTGTGATTACCAATGAGATAATAAAGAGGGAAAATTATTTTCAGCAGAACTGAGTTTAACTTACTGGTGTGGCCCTCCACAACAGTCCTAGTTTCTCACCCCTGCTTTAAGGTATGGGCTTTAGGCCGGTTGGGTTATTACCGGTCAGTAAGATCTCAGCTATTTTAATTTTGGGTAATTCTTAAAACACACAGTAACTGCCAGCAAATGAGTTTAATTCTAACATTTTAAACACAAAGACAGCACAAGTCCTCGAGGGCTACAATAACTACATTGCTTAATAGCTACACTGGTTTATTGCAAGAAACTTGTGGCTTTTTTCCCTCTTTAGTTAATAATCAAGCTGCAAGTTGGAGACAGTGACCGATGATTCACTGGCCTGATTCTTTGAAATTAGCCTGCAGCACACAGTCCTAGATGGGTCATCCAGTGTCACTTGCAAGCAAGACTTACCACATGTGTGAGAAACCATTTTATACTTGCTGACACGTAAAAAGATATTATTTTATCATTTGGTCCTCAAGATTTTACCTGTAGAAATTGCACGCGCACACTTTTGCACAGTGTAAGAATATTTCTGTGCACATATCAGTGAACGAGGCTCGTTCTTCGAAACCTTAACTGGGAGTGTGGACATTATTTTTTCTTATCATAGAGAAACAATACGATTGGTTGATTCTTGCTCTCTTTGACTACTCAGATGGACATGGCAATTTTTTTCCTCATGATTATGTCGGTTGCTTAATTTACATTGTTGCTACTCCAGTCCACCGAGTGTAGGTTGGAGTCATTTTTTCTTTCTTTTCTCCAACACATAGGCATTGTTTTCAGCCGGACCTTATCCCAGTGGTGCAATGTAATTGACCTCCAGTTCGATGGGAAATGAAATTATTTTTGCCCTTTCCACATGCTTGAACAGCATGGAAAAAACATAAGGACTTCCACCCCCATCCCATCCTCTTACAATTACTTCCAATTTATTCTATTGGTGTCAGATTTCTAAAATAATAGACACACACATTATGGCTCCATATATTATGCTGTAAAAAAGCTGCTGCCTAATGCAGAAGCTGGGTTTTCCTGTCCTGTCTGGATCCCTGTAACACATGCAATTGTCCCCTAAGGTGATGGAAAATTCTGCAATACCCTCAGGACCCAGTGGCATTTTCATTCAGCGATCTCTTTAATGTTTTCTCTTACTCGATAAGTCTGACTTAAACAGTAAAAAAAAAAGAAACCATAACTCATAACTTGACTGCATTCCCATAATGCTGTAAAACAGTTTCTGCAGCTTAATTGCTTTAATACCCAGGACTCCTATTAGGGTTCCACGAGGGAGAAATACCGAGGCACCTCGTGTGGTTTAACTATGGATCGCTCCCAGATATGGCCATAAGATCGAGAAATCTGCTGGCAATGCATAAACATGGCAGCAGTCATGTAGCAGTTTATTTGTATATTGAGTGTGGAAGCAAAGTGTAATCACAAGCGGTCACTGGAGACGCATTTGAAACGGATTCGGTGGCGGGATATGAATGAATTCATCTGTGACGGCCCGGTAAACTCTCTTCACACCTCCCAGATGAATCAATCAGAACCTTTTGGCTGGACTGAATCACACTGAAAGTGCTTCCTTCACATTTGTGTGTCATGCTTACGTGTTTGATTATGGCTACGTGTCTTGAGAAAATAAGTCTCAATGGGGAGGATGAGGAAAAAAAAGCACAATAGATTTAAGTGGTTTGTGTGTTAATTGGAAATGAGGTATGGATAGAGACATGGCAGCTCAATTGTGGATCGGCTTTTAACACAAGTCTCCTTACAGAGTTCCTGAGACTGACTGAAGGATTTGAGTGTTTAATAAGAGGAGCAGCCACCCATGACTCCAACTCTTCTTTCTCTGTATTCCACTGACAAGCTCTCCCTCTCAATCCTAATACTCTTTTTTTTTTTTTTTTACCCTCACTTTCTCTAACATTTCGTCCTTTAAGTCCTCTCGCTGGCCTCCCCCACCCCTCCCACTCTATCTCCCTTTATTTGCCACCTCTGTTCCCTCACTCCAGAGTCTCATCTGCCCCTTCTCTTCTCCCCGACCACCTTCGCTGACAGCTTTTATCTGTTTTCTGCTTGAGGAGCTTCTTTTTCTTTCTTTTTCCTTTTAGGACAAATTACCGCCGTCCTCTCCACATCTCTATAAGCCGGCGAGATTGTGCGATTGGATCCGCTGTCAATAACAGCGGAGGGCTGTGCCAAATCGATGGACACATGTTGCAGATACAATATTGATTTTATTAATTTGCGATTCGACCCGCTCCATCAGTTGTAATGGAAGAAATGTTAGAACAATTACCGTTGTGGGTGCCAGTGTTTGCCCGTGCTGGCGCTGTGGCACGCGCGGCGCGATCCGTCATGTTTTCATTTGAGCTGCTGTCTGGATAATTATTCGATATGAGCTGCGAGTTTCTTGGATGAGGAAATGCCACCGCGTTGAACGATGAGGGTGGGAAAGCAGCGCCGACATAAAGGTGAAACAATAAAAAAGGAATTTATACATTTTGCATTTGAAACATTAAGCTCTTACTAAATAAAGCTTAATAGCATGCGCTTGTATTTACCTCAGGAATTCATCAGAGTCCTGTGAACATGACTAATTTTTAATCTGCCCGACGACTCTTTCTTTTTGCAACACAGCAGATTGCACACGCCCCTCTGTGCAGTTCACATATTAGCAAGGCCGACTTCGGGCACAAGTGACACGCTGACCCTTTATGATGACTCATAAACACGAGCGCGCTCTTATGGCTGACATCTGTCTCCGCCCCGCCCTCTCACCTTGACTTTCCGCAGCCAAGCGGAGAGATGCAAGCGTATTCTCATCGTGCCTTATTACAGCCTTCTTTCCTCGCTCGCTCCGTCTTTCTCTCGGTGTAACTTCCACTTTAACAACTCCTCCCGAAGGCCGAGCTCATGAGAGGTCAACACAACTGCGTCTCCCTCCTACACACCCACCGCTCCTTCCTCGGCTGTAATGAAGCGCTTAGATCTCCTCAGCAGGCCCGTCATCTTCCCCGTCATCTTCCCCATCTTGTCGCACAAGATTCCGACCTGTGTTGCAGTGCTCTGCCGTTGACAGCCTGCGGTTGTCTTCCTTGTCCTCCTCCCCTCACGTCGACCGCAATCTTTTGGTAATTACATGTATCTTTCTGTGCACTTTCGATGATCCAGGCAGGCGATCATGTCCCTTACCCTCCCACCACCTGCCCCCCACACACACAAACACAAAAAAGATGAAGTAGTGGATATGAGGGAAATGTATTTGCGCTGTTCACTTTGCAAAACTTACACTTCACTGTGCTCGGCAGACGAGCTGAAACGGAAAGGCAGAAGACAAGAAGAGAGTGGAAGAACAAAGGAGGAAAAACCTGCTGGCAGTCTGTTGCTATACATAAGCCACTGGTTCCCCCCACTGTTTGCAGCTAATAAGGACAGTGTAAAATCCTGCCTTTCACAGTGGGATCCAGCTCAGCCCTGTCAGATACGGCTCACTCTTTGGAAGCTAAGCCAGGACATACGATCATGGAATCGATTGCCTCGTTTGATTGGGGCCGCAGTAATCCCGGAGCTCACGCCTCGTAAAGTTGCGGTGTAATTTCTCATATTTATTCATCCATTCGCTTTTTGTTTTTTTCTCGTTTCAAACTTGCCTAATTGGTTTTTAATTCTTTTCGCCAGTGATAACAACACACCTAACAGGTTCTGGGGGCCCGTAATTGAATAATGGTGTAGATTGTTTTGGCAGGTTTTACCCAGCACCTGCTACCAGTCTCTATCCTTCACTGTTGGCAGGTTAAACTGTGAAATCGATGCTGTACACATGGCTCTCGCTTACACTGCAGCCTGGTTATAATGCGCGCGATTTGCAGAGTCTGTAACGCAGCGGTTACACCTAAAGTAAACACCACCTGTGTGACCAGGAGTCTGCGTCTCAACAGGGTGCGCGGCTCGCTGCTGTGAACTCATGTAAGGATTTTGGATCATTAATAACAGAAATGGTGATGTCGAGGCACAAATCTGATTTGATTTAGTTGCTCGCGCTCGGCGTTCCTACACCGTCAGCGCTCTCCCTTACGAGCACCCAGTCAGCTCTCTTTCCCCTCGGATAATCTCGCAGCAACATTTAAGCTTCTTGAAGAGTAGATCGCCCCATTAGATGCTATCTGTAAATCTACTTAGCAGATTGTACGGAAGTTCAGTGGCGTTTCGCCCTTGAGCTCTCTAGTCCACGTTCATAAGGTCCTGCGTGGGAGTCAGTACTGTGACAGCAGATACATCACCAAACCACACCCTCTTCACTCCCAGCTGAAATGCCAGCGAGCATTAGACTGCTTGTTCAGACACCTTCTTTTTTTAATCTTACCACCTGGGCGAACAGCTCCACTTCCTCCCATGTGTGAAGGGGCCCTGTAATGTCATCTCATCACTCAGAGATGGCTGACCACTCCCCAGCCCACGCGGTATGCTTTGACGACTGTGACTTCCTGCCACATATCTCACACTCCAGATTCACACTGGTGCAGTGGCCTGAATTCGCACTGATTGGTCAGAAACTTCTTGCTATTTTTTTTTGGGGGGGGGGCCCTTTATCGAATCCATCCAATTAGGGTGTTCATGCTGGCTTCCTGTCACACTGTTGCAGTTTAGTGGGACACAAAGACATAGTTGATATTAATGGAAACATAGTAGCATTTTGTTGTTGCGACTATTCAAAATGCCTGGTGTGAAAAAGAGAAATGAGATATCATTCAACCAACTATGTGCTGGTTTGCAGGCAATACATAGAAAAGTTCTTGTTTTATTTTGTTTTAAAATGGATCAATTGTTAAATCAATCTACTGTCCACAGACTAGAAAACTAAATAAATGTCATATAAAAAAAAATCCATAAATTCAGCTCTGAATAATCCATGAATGAAACTCAGGGTAAAACCCTTCAGAGGAGTAAAACTGGAGAGTGTGATGGATGAATGTGCAACTCAAGTAGAGATTTCTGTCTCAGTTTGTGAAAATAAGCTTCCTAAAGGATGCATTTTAAAGTTCCACACAGTTTGAAAGTAATATTAACAATGAAAAGAAAATACAAGCTCATATGAATATATATTTGAGGTATAAAGAAAGTACAGCCTCGTGCAAGTTCAAGCCCTCATGTACCGGGACATTTAAAACTCATCTGGTACTTTGCAGATGTAGCTAGACCACATTATGGCTCACTCTTCTTTACAATGCTCCTTCAGTTCATTTGAGGTTTGCAGGGATTTATTTGTACACAGCTGTCTTAACGTTCCACCGCAGCATTTCAGTCAGTATGAAGCTTTCTGGACTCCTGTTGGAGATTTGCTGCTATGCTTGGGATCATTGTCCTGTTGCATGAGTCAGTTTTAGCCAAAGTTGACTTCACGCTCTCTGAATGCTTTGGTATACAGAGTTTATAGTTAATGTTTATGGACTTTGAGGTGTCCAGGTCCTGTGGCTTGAAAGCCAACCAAAATCATCACCCCTCCACCACCATGACTAATGGTTGGTTTGAGATGTTTGTGCTGATGTGCTGTGTTGGCACATGGTCAGTCATCTCACCTTTGGTCTCATCTGTCCAACAACCATTGTTCCAGAAGTCTTGGCCTTATAACACTTTAATGTCTTTCATCCTTGGCATTGAGTTAACACACATCTGAATGTTCCAGAGCAGTAAACTGCCACAACCTATGCTTTTATAGAGGTGCTAACACTTGCTGATGATCAGTTAATCGAGTGGATTGACTAGCAGCACTTGGCTACTATTTACCCTCTTAGCCCTTTAAAACCGGTCGGAGCGGGCACGCTCCGTTTTGCGTAACTATTTTTAAATCCCTGTAGAACCGGAACCACGTGAGCTAGCACAATAATTTTTTTTGCATATGAAACCAGAGGAGTTGTACTTACATCTTATGCCATTAGCTTGCCCTAGGTCATGGTTTCCTTCCACATATAGCTTTGCAAAAATTGCATAAAAAGCACTTGCAGCAGCAAAAACATAATATTCCAGAAACACACTTTGCCGATCCGATCAGCTGTTTGTAACACTTCCTACGTCCATCAGCGCGAACTATCGCATGTCCGCCATGACCTGCCCGAAACCGGAAGTGACGTCATTTTGCGGAAAATGTAGTTTTTTACCTTCGGGGCCTTATAAGCCTATACTGGTGTTTTTAAAAGTCATGTTTGACTTTATGCTTTTCTGAATAGTTTCTGGGATGCTTAGAACTCAAATTGCACTGCTGAAAATAGTTTATTTTGATGCACATGATGTTTTTTTGCAAATTTGGATTGTAATATTTATTTTCGTTTTTCCTGCAGTATATAAAAATTGGTGTATCTCAAAAACAAAACTATGAAGACACTCAAAATAAATTTCCTGTTGTTGCAAACTCTTTTGTGCAACTTTTTTGTATTTACTGTTTTGAGGGATAAACCTCTTAAATTTCTCTAACTAGAAATATATGAAAACAAAAACGATTTTCTATTTTTTTGTACTTTATTGCACTTTTTTGTAATTTATGTAGTTACTATGGACTTAATGCTTACATATTATTAATATTTGGGCTATAATGGTTGTATTAATGTATAGTAACTTGAAATGCTCCCACAAATGGCCCTACAGCATGTAAAAATATAAAGTAAGCTCTGGCGGACTTGGTTCTATGGTAGGTCTTAAAGGGTTAATTCCCACAGTATTCCTATGGAACTAGTAAAGAGGACTTTATAATTTCCACGTTTGTGAGTCTGCTAGTGTCCCTGTGACGTAAATTTCAGGCAGTGGACTTCAAGCAAACTATAAAGAAGTAGAACAGGAAGGACTACAGCACTCAGCCGTTCATGTCGGTGTCTGCAACTGAGAATAATCTAGTCTTAATAAATCCTTAATGTGAACTTTTTACCATGACTGTAGATATTACAGTGAAACTGAAATCTTGTGTTTATATAGCCAGGTACTCTGACTAAAAACATTTTTACTATTAAGCAAATGCACATATACAGAAAATGAAATTGATAGCCACTAATTTTAAAACAGAGTTTGCCTGATTGCCACGGTGGTTAAAAGGTAAACATAAAATAGAAAATGGCATTTCTAGGGGTGGGATTATCCCCTGGAAAAAAAAATGATGTTCCCAGTTGAGAGGCGATATAATTGCACAGGGAAGCGGTGATTACCGGTGTGGATAAATGGCCGTGTTAAAGGGGTGAATCTGGACATGTGGAAGCTGTTTCCCCCCACTAATAGCTGAATAAGCTGCTGTAATCTATCAGGTTCCTGTGCTGTAGCAGCTGCTGTTTTTGCTCAGTGACATACATACAGCATCATCGTTGCCTTTCTTTTTTATGTTGTTTAAAAAAAAATAATGCACAATCGCCGAAAGAGCTGCAGAAATGTTCATAAACACCCATTTATGTAACACAAGCAAAGCTTTTATCTCAGTGTTAACCCACCCACTGCACACAGCCCCACACAAACACTCACTCGCGCACATGTGTCTGAAGAGATGCTGGGGTGCCAAGTGTCGAGGATACATTACTAATTACAGATCGGTCTCTTCAGGGGGTCTCTCCTTTTTAATGATCACCCTACTAATCAAAGCTTTTTTTGTTTTCCCCTTTCTTTGTTCGCTGGTGCTCCTCTGCGTCCAGCCGCACACCAGACTAAACACTACAGTTATTTTTGCCTCTCCTCCACAATCTCCCCCACCGCCCCCACCTCCACCCCGCTGTTCTCCTCCATAATTTCAAGGTCCTTGAAAATCAAGACGTATTTTAGGAGGTGCAATTAGGTTATTTCTGCTCCAGTTGCTGCTATGTTCCATAAAAATGTATTTAATTTTGTTTTGCTGAGCATTCCCTTGTTTTTATTTTTTTAAATTTTTTCTCCCTCCGTTGGTCGGTCTCACATTGATAGCAGATTGGATGAGCGCCAAGTCCTTGCACCTGTCCCTCAAAGAGAGACAGACACGCGCACAGACAGAAGAAGACGCGCGCGCGCACAGCATCCTGCGTTGTCAAGGTTATAGGACGGCATAGCTGCTTCCCAGTAGGAGGCAGGCAGAAAGCGATGGAGACAGAAAGGAGACGCTAGGGAGGAGATTGAATAAGTACCAGAAGGAAGCACAAAGAGAGCAGACAAGTGGTTGAAAGAAAAAAAAAAAAAGAGGGCTGTTGAGAAATGGAACCTGTAATGATAGTATGGGAGACTCATGAGCGTCAGGCGAGGGAAGGGATAGGGAAAAAATGAGAGAGATGAAGAGAGAATTCAGAGAAAGAGAGATGGCCGCCTGCGTGTCCTCCCCCATCCTTAGGCACATGCTATTCAAAGCCCTGTAATTTGTGTCATTAATTAAAAAGCTGATGGGATGGAGTTGAGGGTTTTGCTCTCTGCAACTCCCTGCTTGAGACAGTGGGGTGGGGGGACGGGAGTGTGTCAGGGTGGGGTGTTTGGGGGGGCCGTATTGCAAAAAATATTGCTGCCATTCTGCCATGAATCTCTATTAGTGGCTAATGATACCATTCTGATACCTCTCAACCATTAGTGTGAAATTGGGAAGCATTAATTATTCAAATGAAAATCCATACAGCTGCCGCTCACATGACAGCGTGTATGCGCTCGCAGCGGCTAAAGATCCCCATTGTTAGCTGCTCGCCGTTTGCAGGACGTGGGCTGTGAGAGG
Source organism: Maylandia zebra (assembly GCF_041146795.1). Taxonomy (NCBI): domain Eukaryota; kingdom Metazoa; phylum Chordata; class Actinopteri; order Cichliformes; family Cichlidae; genus Maylandia; species Maylandia zebra. Next base: position 40,017,845 of record NC_135169.1, on the reverse strand, counting down.
TCTGCACAGCAACCTGTCAGGTGGAAATTATACTTGAAATCTTGTGGGGGGGAAAAATGAAGTAAGGACTGTGTTACACAGAGGCTTTAAAATTGAATTTTATAGGGTATGGTATTGCTGAGCGGCGGGGTGCATATAATCATATTATCTAAACTGTCAAAACTGAAATATGTATATGCACACAAGCAAAAACCTTATTGCGTTTCCTTTAAGTTTTTCATTGTTACGAACAGCTGCTGCCCTCATTTGTAGCCAATGGGGGATTTAGGGGGTGGAGGGGAGGTTGTTAGCAAAATGGCCAACCACGGCGGTGTCTGCGGTGCTTTCTGCATTAGCATGCATGCTCTGCAAAGTGACTTCATCGTCGTGATTAGATGATCAAGTTTGCCTTTTGCTTTCCTGTAATGTTATGAAAATATATTCAGTGCGCCCTGTGCAAAAAACAAACCTTAGATCCAGCCACCGCTACATCAGAACATTTTAGGGGAGGCATGGCTACAGCTACACTTTCTGGTCTAAATGTATGGTTTAGCCCTGTGATAGACTGGCAACCAGTCTGGGGTCTACCTCGCCTTGTGACCTGTGACCGCTGACTCCGCATTGGGTAAGCGGAAGAAAGTTAATGGGTGGATGTTTGACTTAACCTAGTGGCAGAGCAGTGACTGATTAACCTTAAACATTGACCTGCGCTGACTGCACAATGTTCAGCTGTTAGTTACATAACTCAAGGTGAAGTTTATATCCCCCAAACTGTGGCATGTTTTGAAAGATAAACAGCTAGTGCCCGGTAACGTGCATCTTTTTAAGCCGTACATAGGTTTCCGGTTTGTTTCAGCCATCTTGCTAATGTTTCTGCTTGTTTTTGTCTTCTTCACAGCACAATAGCTAATTTTTTGCATGTAGCGTGCTCACGGTCCACTGGGTAATTGTTTCCGATGTTCCCAGATTAGTGAGTCAACTGGTTATCTAACCCTGGACCAGTCCCTAGATAAATCAGGTTGTGGAAGTGAGCGGGAGCATTGAGGTGTGTTAAAGCTAGGCATTGCAACCTCAAACTGCTCCACCCATGCTTCTCTGTGGCTAAAAGATTATCCTGCTTGCACCGGGCTGCCTCCAGGTATGCCAGCATGTAGCTGTTTGAGGCAACGTGTTACATTTTAAAAAAAATGTATCTCAGATAAAGTTTTATCTGTTGGCAAACCCATGCCAACAGATGATGTTTTTTTCTGGATTTTTGGTTGATTAAAATTAAACTACCATAAAAAGTGAGCACAATTACAAATTCAGCAGCGGATCAAATTATTATCTCCCCAACTGTAAGCATATAAATGACATTCAATGCTCAGCGGATTGCAGGTTTCCCCAACCTTATAAACAGTACGTTTGTACAATAACTGAAACTAGCATCACTGAAGGAACAGCGGGCTGGGAGGTCAATTCCTTGATCACTGTTCATAGGATTGGGGAAACCTGCAGTCAGCCGAGACTGAAGAAATCACTTGGATGAGTGACGAAACGTTTCTCCCACAAAACGCTACGTTTATATGAACAGAATCGACTTTGAGGGATTTACTCACCTGGATGATTGAGCGTGCATCAAGACGACATTTAAATTAGTTTAATAAAACAGATGAAAAACACAAAGGGAGACAAGCTTCTAGGACGCCCATATTTAAACAACTAACTTAGCAGCATTTAAAAAAAAAAAAGCTTTGGTCCCTATAGGTAGTTCCCCCCCTTCATAACAGCTGGATGGCGGTGGAGTTTTTTCAAATAACTCGTCAGTTTTGATAGTGTTAAGGCTTAAATTTACGTCCGTGGCCACCTGATTGACTGGTGTGCTGACTGCTGGGCTTCACCTCCTCTAATTCCAGTCTCTGAACTCGCCCTCTCAGCTGCCTTTGCTGTGTCGGGGACTAATCTGACAAATGACATGGCACACTGTGTGGCATAGACCATCCAAGAAGTTTGGGCTTCTGTTTTGGTGACAGGCATAATGGTGTTTTCTTAGTCTGCTACCTAGCACAGTTTGCTGCTGCTTGCTAATCAAGGTAGCTGGCTGAAAGCTGAGCAGTCCAGCATGGTACAGATGGTAACTTCTGGCTGTAAAAAGACCTACAAAAGTTCGACCAGCAAAATGCAGAGTAAAGGCTACAGTTAAGCTTAATTTTTAAGCCATAATAAAACCAGATATTATAGTGAATAATACTGACACATAGCGCTGTATATAACTCACGAATAGCCCTCCGAAGCCATCGGGACAAGGCTCCATCAAATGTTTCAAATATAGGGTACAGGCAAAGGATCATTTATATTTTGTCGAGTCAATGAATATGATGCTCGAGGGCCTCTTTTATGCGACGGCTCCGCGCCGGGTTCGCGTTTCATCTGGAAGGACCCTTGTGTTTTTTGATAGTTTTTTTGATAGTTTCTCAGACGTGAAAGTGGGGACAGAGGAAAAAAGGCGAGGAGAAGGGAGAGAGAAAAGAAAGAGATGAGAGAGCTAAGTGCTTTTTAGTGACTCAGTGACAGCCGTGACCAAAATCGTATTAAGGTCACAATGGGGGTGGTGCGGTGGAGTAAAGAAGCTTTTCAAATGAATCAATTCTCCATCTCTGCTTTTCCCCGCTGCTTCTCTTGCGTGTGTGTGACTGAGTTTGTCCAAGGCGCATATCGCAGGTGTATATCTCAGTCTGTACTGTCTACGGCGAAACATGAGTCGGTTCAAGCGTTCTGATGGGTGACCTTGTTGCATCTGGCGGTGTCGTCCGGTCGAGCGAAAGGGCCGCCGTGCTGGACTTCGCCCAGGGAGCGGTGTATTTCCTTGTCAGGGATTTCATCCACATCCTTTACTCCCTCCTCACGCCGTCTCCCCCGATGATTGCGTTGTATACCGCTTCTCACATCCCCGCCACTAATGCCTTTTTCTTTAGATCGTTACCCTCCTCTCGCCTCGGCGCTGTTAGCAATCGCTCAATCAGAAACGCCGGCCTCCCCGCGGTCCCCGTTGTGTGGCCATTGCTCACGGGAGGTGAGGAGGCTTTGATCAGGTAGCGTTTGGCTGTTTACTTTGATTTGATCTATGGGGTCCGCATGCTGTTCAGAGTTATTGGCAAATTTGGGGTGTCGGTAACAGCGATTCACATGCAGCAATGGTTGCTCGCGCTTGGTATGGACTTGTTGTGTTGCAGTGACAGCTGGAGTGTTTTCTGTTAATGAGGTGCTGTGCTGTACCAGTTTATGATCTGACAAACACAGACGACTTGTTCAAGCCTCTCCCCTCCCCGTTGTTTTCCTCTCCTTCGTGCTCTTTCCGTCCTCGTTCTCGCTCCTTTTCGTTGGCTCAGTGCCTTCATTAATATTGTTCTCCTCTAATAACTTTCCCATCTTTCAAACTTTACCCCACCTGCCCCCTGCCCACTGACCTCCATACCTCACTCTGTTGCACTCTCCATTTGGAGGAGAGGACTCTTGTAAGCCCTAGTAACAGAGGTTAATCCTCTCTTATTAGAACCGGGATTACTGAAGGGGAAGGGACAGGAGCAGGCGCACGGGGTGGATGCTAACGCCAACTACGAATGAAGGAGACTGACAAAACGCCATGTCTGACATAAAAGGCTTGTTCACTTCACGGAAAAAAAGAATTATATATAGAGTTAAGATGTAATAGGCTCAGTAGTTTGTTTTCAGCAGGCTTTCGGCGTGCCTGTTTAGATGTAGACTGCAAACAGCTCTTACTTTTCCCTTACTTGCAGGAGTCATGTTTAAAAAAATAGGTCACTCAAGCTCCCACTTGAATACGAGATGCTACATAAATTTACTTTAAATTTGAAATGAGCTACTTAACGTTTGAATTGAGTAACAGAAGTAGATCAGTGAGAAACATATTTTCTCGCCTGAAGTCACCGTGATGAAGCTGAACTCAGAAGTACATGGAGTTATTATTCACAGTGGATAATGCTAATGCGAGAGAGATCTCTTGGAGTGAATTAATCACTTGATTCTGCTGATCTGCTTAGCTCTTCTGTGTGATTTAGCATCTCTTAGCTAGCAGGTTTTTAATTTTATTATTTAAATCGTTTATTTTTATATTTTTTGGATAGATAGAAAGGCTGAGAATACTAAATTTGAACATGCTAGGTGACCACCAGTGTTGGGTAAAACAGGCTACAATGAGCTACAATCAGATGACATTTTACAGCAGCACAGGCATGTTTCTTTCTTCACACTTGCACTACATCACCTGATTTCAGTTTTAAAGGGCATCGTTTTAAATTTTTAAGGGTGTGACAGTAAATGCAAACTGCGTCCAAGACAGACACAGTTGCTTTACACTGCTAACATAACTTCAATTCTCTGCAAAGATCTCTGCAGATAGCATGCTAACACAAAGCTAGCCAAACACCCAGAATGATGTTAAAGCTGAAAGTATGCTGACCCCAGACCAGCCGCCTGAGGCTGATCTTCAAAACAGGCAGTGGTCAGCATTAGTATTGTAGCCTCCATTTCTACAGTAGAATTTCAGTGGATTGATTTTGTTCTCAGCTTTGCATTAAAAGAAAGACTGTATATACGTCCTCATTAGGATAGGGATTTATGCTAATGAGACTGTTAACTTATTAACTGATAATCAGGCCATTTACAGAGTAATGCAAAAGTAATGCAGCAGGTTGTGCGTTACTTACTCCAGAGAGTAATTAAGTAACATAAGCACTTTTTTAGAGTAACGAGTAGCGCTGTAACACATTATTCCTTTACTTAGTCATCTAACTACTACCTCAACACTGATGACCACTAATAAAACTCAAGTTTAATACTAACGTTGCTCTCTGTCTGCCGTGCAAATGGTAACGTGTTTGGAAATATGTCAATGTTTCAAGTGTGTGTCAATAAGAATGTGTTTATGCAGATTTAAATCTCGATCTCAGTCCAAGTGAAATCAATATCCAGCAAGTCATCCATTATAATAATCTAATAACAGTCGCACCAGTCAATTTAGAATGATTTACATCATCTGCTGCATCCCATTGAATAAGGGGAGGTATCGTATACGGTAATCATCATTATTGTCATCAGTCTGTTCAGGTTATGAGTGTCTGATTATTAGTTTAGGAGCTAAATCAATGTGTGGTGTTTTGCAGTGGCTGAATTGTTGGACAGATTATTTTCTCTTTTCGCTTGAACAAACTTGAAAATGGTTAAAACATTTCTGAAGAATTCAGAAGTTTCTAATTATCATAACATTTTAAAAAGTCTACAATATGTAAACATTTTATATGACTGGAGAAAATTCAGTTGCATTTTATATAGTGCCAAAATACAGAAATCAAAGCTAAGAGAAGCTACTTAAGTTAAAAAGAAATGCTGCACATTGTGCTGTATATGGAGAATTAGGTCAATTTAAGTAGATTAACATGGGTGAATGTTGGATTATTGGTTTTTAGTGTAGATTACTTAATGGAAATAAGAATAAATTTTCCTTTCTTGTGGTTTATTTCTAAAAACAAGTGTTTTCAAGTCACAGCGGATAGTTATACGTTATATTATTATTAATATTATTATTATTATTATTATTATTACAGGATTTTCATATTTATGCTGAAAAACTGTCATGGTGAATGAGAGGTGTATATGTGCAGGTAAATACGGGTATATATGGTTGATTTGTTGATAGTTGATGACGATGATGATGTGAAGTGAATGACCCTTTGCCTTGATTGTACGCCGGGAAGGGTTCTAGCCTAGGTCAGCATAACTAAGGGAGGGTCGGGGTCACCTGATCCTGCTCTAACTATAAGCTTTAAACAGAAGCATTAAGCTTAAACCTGCCATCTATAAATGACAATATGTTGAAATGTTTTTTAAGCCTTTTCTAAAAGCCCTGCCTCGTCTCATACATTCCCATCCCCACAGCGATGTCTTTGTTTTTTTGTTGCCGTGCAGGCGTCAGTGCAAAAGCCCAGAGCATGTTCTACAACAATTTCAGAGTTGATTAATCTGTCTTTTTCCAGCAGGCTCATATGAGGCGCAACGCTGTCTGCTTTCTAAAAAACCCAAAAAAAACAACTGACAATCAAATTTTGTGTGTCCCTCTGTTACTAACCCATGTTTCTCTTGGAGTGTCTGGAAAATAAAGACAGTGATCATGATGTTAACCTGTTCTTTGTATTTTTTCTTTCTTTCTCTCTCCCCTTCATGCCTAAAAAAATAGAAGTGGAACAAAAAGGTAACTAAATACCAACAACTTTTCTTTGTCTTTGTCACCTTGCATTTCCATTTGGGCACGCGCTTGCTATTTTCCGGTGACGGGCCGCTACGGCAACTTTTCGTAGGACCATTGTGTTGTTCGCTACTGTGGCTCAACATGCATTTCATGGGGAATATCTGGTTTTTCCATGAAACACCGTTAGGGAATTTCATGTACAGCAGCGTCCAAAATATTAATTAACCTTCCGACCCCATGCCTTCACTTCTTGTTCATCAGCAGTATCAACCACACGGGTTCTGATATCCAAGCCATCGCAAACCTCCTCGCTGCTGAAATCTCATAACCCCGGCGTGTTTTTATTCCCTGTAATAACTGAAAATTCTTCCAGCTCTGCGTTATCAGCTGCATAATATTAAAGCAGAGGGCTATACAGGTTGATCAATAGCTTGTCCAGTAAGCTGTCAGCATTTTTCATTATAGCTCTAACATGATGATGACTATAACCTTCAGGGACTAAAAAGAGTCAATACTAGGGATAAATCATAGCAGCTGTATTCTTACCTTATCAGCACTGTATGATGCTGCAAAACATATGCTAAAGCTACACTTGTGCCCCAGGAGCTTTGCACCGTGTTTGTAGTCTTACCTTTTAACACGACCTGGAGAATTTGTTCGTTGTCAGATGTTAACAATAAAGATGTATCGAAGCCAAACCGCAGAAATGGAATGAGTTTGGCTTTGATACCTGCGCCGCATTATCTTTTTGCACGATGCCATAAATATAAAGCCGGGTTCGAGTTAAAGATGGGATTGAAATCATTAAACGAGTCGAGAGCTCTGCTGAAGTGGCCGAGGCAATGCATTTTTTTCGGTCTCGTTGTAGTCATTAGTTAGTGGCGTGTCGCGAAACCAAAAGCAACGAGAACGAGCAGCGAAGGTGAGTTACAAACGTTTTACCGATGTGACGGGCGGTGCTGTGGTAACGGTTGTGAAGTTCCCCATGAAAGCCATGTGAGCCTTTGTATCGCTCCTCTAATGTCTTCCATTCACTCCTCCATCTCTTGCATCCTTGAAAACAACAAAAAAGCATATTTTACAACCTCCATAGAGCCCAGTGTGCTGTCAGAACAAAGCTTGCCGACTCTGACCTTGTACCCCAGCGCATCTTGTGTTTCTCAACCATAGAAACGGCCCTCTTAGCGTTTAGCTGAGCACCGCTGAGATGTGTGCCGAGGCTGTATGTCAACAGGACGCATCTCGCCACATTTTCACCTGCAGGTAGACAACATGTTTAATCTTAGGAGATTACAAGGGAAAGAAGCCTCTGTGTTTTTTTTGTTTTTTTTTTCTTCCCTGTCTCTTCCTCGACGGAGCCCGCAGCTTTTACCTCTCAATGGATCCACGGCTAGAAGCTGTCAGCGCACTGTCAGGCTGCTGGCCTGCTACAGCGGAGAGAGCCTTCTCGCACACATCGTTTTTATTTCTGATATTCGTCTGGAGCAAACCTGTTGAAAGTGGGGGAAGCTCTTAATTGTGCCTTCTTTTCTGCCTGTGTTTCTCCTTCGTCTGCTGTTTTAGCTTTCGTTGTTACATGTGTTATTGTTTGTACAATTTTAATTGCAGTATTAAACTCTTACGCTGTGTTGTTGTTGTAATTCTGTATGCAGATGCAATCTACTTAGAAAGAAAAGAAAATTATAATTGTCTCAGTCCACGATAATCCATAATGAACTAAAATTAGCTTTCCACCATTGACCCTCTCCAGCTGTATTGGCTTTATCAGATCTGACTACAAACCGGTTTACATATAATTAGTTTATTGTGTGTGGGGCTGTAAATCATGTCACGGGGCTGAAAAATGTCATGTAGGTGAAATAATGGACAGGCTATCATTACACAGATGATGTCACTTTAATTTGTTTTCTTTCTCCTAAATCTCTACCTTGGCCAATAATTGAACTGCAGCTATTTATCAAAAAATTTAGGTTGGGGGGGGGGGGTTGTGTCTTTAATGCTGTTTACTAAGAAGTGCCGCTGGGGTGCTTTAACCAAAGAGAAGAATGAAACCTATTTTCTTCCCTGGCACAGTATCTAATTGGATGTGAAAAGAAGCCATTGTGCAAAGTTTAACTGAAACTAAAGGGAACCAAAATGGTAATTTGTGTGTGTTTCTGTGGGCGAGTTAGTGGTGTTCGGGTAAGTTCCATCAGTGACTTCTGACTCGTTTCTGCTCTGCATTAAGTCAGCAGAGATAACCCTGACTTCATTTACTCTTCTCTCCCTCCAAACTCAAAGCCAGTTTATTCAGACAGATTGTAACTACCCGCCTCTGGGGTCCGGTAACTGTAGTCGAAGTATCATATGTAACAGCTGAAGACTACAGTAAGTAATTGAAAGCAAAGCAGTGCTCACTGCACTGGAGACACTGTTGGAAATAATGAAAAGGCTCATTGTGGGTTGGGTTTTTTTGTTATTGATTGTGTTCTGTTTAATTTTAGTAATAAAATCCAAATAATTCTAACTATCAGTGTTCTTCACGCAAATCTTTTTTTATCTGCTTTTCTTCTAAAACTGCCCATCTTAACACAGATTTCAACCTGTTCAAGTTTGTCTCTGATTCGTCTGTCTAATACCTGCCAATGTAACTCTGTAATTGTCTTTCCCCATTTTTGGCTCCTCAGTATTCCTGTGCCCAGGGCTTCTGCGGAGGGTGTACCAGAGCGAGCATCTCTTTGAATCGGACCACCAGTCCGGAGCTTGGTGCAAAGACCCTCTTCAAGCTTCGGATAAGATCTACTACATGCCTTGGACACCCTACCGCACGGACACCTTGACCGAATACTCATCCAAAGAAGACTTTGTCGCTGGAAGGCCGACAACGACCTACAAGCTTCCGCATCGCGTTGACGGAACGGGCTTTGTGGTCTACGACGGGGCGCTCTTCTTCAACAAGGAGCGCACACGCAACATTGTCAAGTTTGACCTGCGAACTCGCATCAAGAGCGGCGAGGCCATCATAGCCAACGCCAACTACCACGACACGTCGCCGTACCGCTGGGGAGGGAAATCAGACATTGATTTGGCTGTTGACGAAAACGGCCTGTGGGTGATTTACGCGACCGAGCAGAACAACGGGCGGATTGTGATCAGCCAACTCAATCCCTACACACTGCGCGTTGAGGGGACCTGGGACACGGCGTATGACAAGCGTTCGGCATCCAACGCCTTCATGATTTGCGGAATCCTTTATGTGGTGAAGTCGGTGTATGAGGATGATGACAATGAAGCGACGGGAAACAAGATCGATTACATCTACAACACAGAACTCAGTAAAGACGGCTTCCTGGACATCCCTTTCCCCAACTCCTATCAGTACATTGCTGCTGTGGATTATAACCCCAGGGACAATCTGCTGTATGTTTGGAACAATTACCACGTTGTCAAGTACTCTCTTGATTTTGGAGCATTGGACAACAGGCTAGGTAAGACCAGCTTCTTTATTTTTCATATACATGAAATGGCACTGAAAGACTTGAAGGTGTAAGAGAATCTGAATGCATAGGAACATCACATGAGCAGTGGATTTGATTTGCACACATAGAATTTGAAATGAGGATCTCATTAAATTTGAATTGTTACTTTTTTTTCTGCAATGAAACAATGATGCAATTTCAGATGGCAGGCACGTAGCAGAATCCTAGCCTTCTGGCTAGGTGTCATTCCCAGTGTGTTTATCAATGTTTGACCAAAATTTGACCAGTGATTCCCAGCGTATTATTTTTTTATCCACTACCCTTTCATTTTAAAAATAAGCCGTAAAAGCATTCTGATGTCAACGACTTTCAGACGTGCCCTCCTTTTCATGTGTCTGATTCCATCTGAATGAGTCACTTTTCCATAAAAGTCATGGCGGCTTCAGGTTGAACCTACTAACGTTTTTGTATTGCATTCACCGCTGAATGAAGTCACATTAATGGAAAGGCACGTACAAGACAAGTACTGCATATGTGTCTCATTCATTTATTCAGATCACTGAAAGATATGATTTTGAGAGCGTGCTAAACAGCAGAAACATGAAAAAAAATCTAATTAATTAATCTCGCAGAAATCTAAAGGAAGTCTTTTTTCAGACCCTGAGCTGTCACAGAATCACAGTTTATGAGCTGAACTTTAATAATCATGTTATTTTGTTACTACACTTTGCCTCCCTTCCCTTCTACAATAACCACATAGACTGTGTATCACTTGCGGTCATGTAGTACATAATATTGGATGAGCGACTATATGAGGAAGCTGAATGCAACAATGACCTGTCTGGGTTCATAGTGAGCTCATTGCTATACGATCTGACATGCCTACCGGAATGTCAAACTGAATTTACATCAAGGGCCAGATGCACTCTACTTTGAACTTACTGTAAGAAAAGTAAATTTCTTTAAAATTTATTGGAATTTCCAACCCTTTAATTGTTTATCTGTTACTTAATTACTTTGGTGTAGCATGAATGACAATTCAAGCTTAAAATTGATGAAAATACAGTTAAAATGTCAAGATCTTTGAACTCCGTCCAGATTGGACTTGAGGTTGGGTTGATTCTGTCCCCCGGGCCTTATGTTTGACACCCCTACCCTGGGCGATGAGTGATTTTACTTTACTAATGACTCTTTTGATCTCACCCCAGCTATTTTTAAACTTTTTATTAGCGTGTTTGTTCTGGCTGACACTTTTTATGTGTTGCGTGAAGAACAGCTTGGCATGGCACGTCTTGTTTTTGTCGGATTTTGGTCAAACACTGATAAACATATGCATTTATACTTAAAGAGTGTGTGGGCTAGTGGCAATTGGCTGTGGGGTATGGTGCTCAGTGTATTTTGATTCGTCCCAAATTGGAAGCGAAGCACAGTTTAACACATGGTGACGTACTGCAGACAGATGACTATTAAAAACTGTGCCTAGCATAAATCTAAGCACCATTTTTAGCATTCATATGATGTGTTTTCTTTCATCACATGTAACAATAGGAGAAAAGATTTTTTAGGCACAGAAATAATAATTCTATTGTCTTAAATTCTCAGGCGCGTCGCACATTTTCCGTTTAACTCGAGAGTTTTTCCGCACATTCTTTAGCCACAGGCTTAGGGCTTTTATTCAGTCTGGCTGTTGACTTTGAAAAAGGAACAAGTGACTGCTCACATTAAACTTCCCAGAACTCTTTTGAAAAGTCTAATTTCTCCACTCCATTGTTCTTTTTATAAATTGGTGCTTGTTGGGAAGCATAAAACGGAGAAAAAGAACCTGTTTTGACACACCAAGGTAATTCTTTGCGCTATCTCATCAACAGCTCCAGTCAAAAATGTCACAAGTTATTTGACTGTGAAATCCTTACTCCTGCTTTCTCTATGGAGCTTTATTCTACCTGCCGCTTGCCAGTTTAATTTATTTTCTTTAGCTGGCTGCTACTTTTCTCAAAAATTTTTTTTTTTTTTTTTTTACACATCGAGTCGCGCTCCAGCACACCCTGTAATGCATTCATTCTTTCAGTGGCCGTACTTACAGCGTTCACTTTTGACGATGCATGACTGTCCAAAATGTAATATGTCGTAGTTAAGGACCTTAGAGTGGTGTTATGTGCTTTTTATATTAGATGGTTCGGCGTTTATACGCAGTGGTCACACATTTCTGTCATGTAGAAACTTGCAAGTGCAAAGTCTCAGCAGCAGACTTCCAGTGAGAAGTGTTTGATTGTGTTATTGGCTGCTGTTGCAGAACAGGCTGCCCTCCAAAGAGTCTGCTGCATAAATATAGATAGTAAAATGTTGCATTAAGTGAATGGATGGAGTTGCAGAGCAAATATAAACGTCAGATAAACAGACTGATCGAGGAATGAAAGAGTGATTGAATGGGCTCCAGAGTAAGGAAGGATACAGACTTAATCTGAATAAAGCACTGGCTGTTAGCTTCCACACGGTTGTCTCTCACGAGTAGCCTAATTTTAAGATGGCAGGATAGTCACAACCACATTGTTTGAATCAGCATCGGCGTACCACTTCACTGCACACAAATTAGTCTGTACTCGCAGCTGTATTGCATTGTTTCTTCCATTAATTTGCTAGTCCGGTGAGGATGCGCAAAGAGGAAACCTGGAAACATCTGTCAGAGAAAAGCACAACGATGAACCAGCTGAGAAAGTGTGGAAAATGAGGATATGATTCCTTTTGATGCAACAATGTGAGTTGTTTTTAAGCTAAAAAGAAATGCTAAGTGTTAGTTGTAGTTCATTCTGAGTCATTGTTGTCATTCAGCGAGCCCAGAACAAATGATTCGATGAACCACAGAACACTAGAGAGTCAAAAGCCGATGTAGTCTCTTCCTTTTCCTGCAAACATGAGCTTCTGAAATTTGATCCAGTGTCATGATCACAGTGCCTGTTAGCGCTTACAGAAAGGTGTCATTCTCTGATCGCACTAACACAAGCTCATTTCCACTTGTGCTTCCACTTCCACGAGCATGCCTGACCTGCCACAGCAGTGGAGCATGGTACATGGGCAACAGAGCAGCAGATACATGGCCAGACCCACAGCTGGGGCTCCATTGCCGTATGCCCAGGGTACAGCACATGTTACGGGGGGAGTAGGTTGGGGCAGGGGGATGATGACTGGAATTGCCAAAACCACATTACAACCTTAAAAAATGTGTCCAATTTAAAAAATCTACAAATTAGGTTGGATGTGCACACTGGCTGTGAGCTTCACTTAATTGTCCACTTGCAGCCTCCTCAACAAGCCGACCAGTATTTTGATCCAGACAGGATGTTTTTAAAGACAGATGATCCATGCACAAGTGTGCTCGTCTGATAATTAATTTCATTAACTTGCAGTAGAAAGTGTAGCTTTTAGTAGGCAGATATAAAAGCTCTGTTATCACTTTTCATGATCGCATTCAATGCTGATTATGTGAGGATAGCTGAAATAAATTTGCTGTGTTAATATTTTTAAAGCATAAATGAAAATAAAGCTTGAGGACAACACTACATGAATGGTTAGTAAGCATGCATGCAAGCATGAACTTAAAAAAAAAAACATGGTGGTAAATGGAAAATATTACAAAGGCCAAAGCAACCTCTCTAGAGCATGTTGATCTGACAGTAGCTGACTCTCAACTATCCATCAGCCAGCGCTTCAAATTCACCTTTTGTAGTGTTTTTCACCTCCTCCATCACTTTGCGATTCAGCTCAATCATCTCCTTCACTGAGGACAGACTTCACGGGATTGTTTTAGGACTACGAAGATTGCCGCCCAGCAAGTTGAGGAGCTGCATGAAATTAGTATCAACGCTGTTAGTTGAAGACCAGGCAGCCAAAAGAAAAAAAAAAAAAAAGAAATCCTTGAAAAAATTGATGTTCCAATGAAACCAAATATGTCCCATCACATGGACAATTTTCTTACTGAAGGACTGCCACGGGTAACAACTGAAAACAATTACTCCTTCTCTCAACTGCTTTATGTTTACTGTCATTGGTTCTCATCCAACAAAGTGCTAATGAATAACCCTGAAACAGATCCTGAAATGGTTCATTTGGAAATATACCAGTTTTTAGGTTTGTACCTTGCTTAGAAAATACCAAATCAAACATATTTTAACTAACAGTTTCAACTAGTACGACCCATCTCAGCTGGACTTTACGCTAATCAGCAAAGGTAATTATGCTAACATGCTAAACGACATGTTAGCATATTATTCACTTAAAAAAGACCTCCTTTAGATAAACAAACACGATAACTAATTATCGTTTGTATTTTGATGCTACTGTGTTCTCACTATATACTGGAGTGTATACTGGGGTTAAATATATTTAACCTCGCTCCTGATTTTTAGCACTGCATGTAGCGCAAACAACAGTCAAGTCAAAAACGGACTTTTACTTTGCGGGTTTTCATCCAACGCAGTAGAGACAACAGAAATGACACTGTGTAGTTCTGTTCTAACTATTCATTAAGTCACTAAGGATCACTGTTTCAAAGAGAAGACTGCCATTAATTAAATAAAAGAACAATAAAGTAGATTCAGAGCATCAGAAGACACACAAAAGCTGATGTTGGAATTCGGTGTAATGAATTGTGCATTTGTTGGCTTTACAATTTGTTGGCTTTACATTCTTGAATGAACAGATCAACCCTAACTTGACCGCAATTCCCTGCGTCATTTAAAACATGCGACCCAAGATGCTGTAGAACAGGTTACAGAGCTGAGTCATTTTCACATATTTATTGACTCTCAAGCTACAAATTTCTGATCAGATCTCAGTAAATGTAATAAAGTTGCTTCATTTACCGTCTGTAACTTTGCAAATTGTGGGTAAAAGAGAGGCAGCGCACTGCAAACAGTGCTCTGCAGGAAATCAGAAAATATCCATTATCAAAGCAGACTGTTTTCTTACTCTCGCAGCAACGTTAAGTGGGGGTGAAATTTAAATCTGGCATGTTATGCTATTTGTATTTTTATGTTTAGTTTGATCACCTGTCTGTGAAGAGGAATATATGAGATTATTATGCATATTAATTTAATTTAAAAAACACATTGAAATGTTCTTGTAAACTGTGGTTATGATTAAGTTTTGGAATCTTCTAGTCGTAATTAATAGTTCATAATTATTCTATAAACATTACATTGATGTAATAAATATTCTAACAGCTTTCAGAATATATAAGATCCCTCTAGTTCATGATTTACTACCGTGCCGGGAAAAAACAACAAACAATAAAAGGACCCCTCTTGACAAATGATACCCTGCCTCTGATTGTAATACTAAATTCTTAAGTCATTACAACAGTTTAAAACAATGAGACATGTATATAACCTCAAAAGCTTTAAAAATAGTGCCCCTGCTAGCAAACTAGCTAGCTAGCTAATTGAGAAGCTAGCTAGCTAGCTAAATATCCCTCTCAAAATTGTCTGTTGATTGTTGATCCCTCTCAAAATTGTCTGATCTTCCCTTATGCTGCCAAGATGGCAATCATCTTGAAATATATACAGCTGTTCACAATACTATTTTTTTTTAACCTTTTTTTCTTTTTATATGTTCTTAAATACACTTATGTAAGCCTAAACATGGAAGCACGTGATTTCCTTTTGCAGTATGTGTCTTGATCTTAGCGATGAATATTTTTGCGTAGCTCGCTTCCAATGAAGTTATCTCCACAATGACGGTATCAGTTACAAAACTATAAAGCTTTTTTCCTGACAAACTTAGCTGTGGAAAGGACTTTCTCCAGGCCTTGACTTTACCAGACTAACCTCTGTGCTGTCTGCCACAGTGAGCATGAGGCGCTCGCTGCATTAACTCCACAGGACAGGAAAGGCAAGGGCAGCCACATGAGAAAATTTGCCTCAGCCTCTCTCACCTGCTGCTGCTGTCTGTAGCAGTAACATACCATCCATAAGTTAATATTCCAAGCTGCTTCCACAGCCTTTTTATGCCGGCGTAACACCAAGACTCTGAGAGATTTCTATGTTTAGCCTCACATCATCGATTAAACATTATAATTAGAGGTGGGAATCACCATACATCCCACGATACGATATTTTCACAATACTTAACGCACGATACGATATTATTGCAATTTTTTTTAATATTTTGCGATATTCAGATTCTGTACAGAAAGGTAAACTTTATCAATATTCATTTTATCTAATATCAAAGTCTCACACTCAGTCTTTCTCTCATTTAAGTCAGTTTTATTGTTGACAAACTGAACGGTTTGTATTACAGTCTAGTCCAACTTAATTGAATGCAACCATCTGGTACAATTATAGCTATTCTGAACTATGCAATTTATGAAAACTATGCAGCCCATTCAGCAACTGAAGAATTTGAAAGTAAATTAAAACAAAAAATAATTTTACATTAAATAAAAAAGTTTTAAACATAATTAAAATAAAACGTCTTAAATTAAAATAAGTAAACTGTCATGTTTATTGCTGCCAAAAATAAGTTAAACACATTTGGACAGTGAAGGAATGTCAGGATTCTTGCTCAGAAAAAGGATCAACATGCTCTGAAGTCAGAGCACAAAAACCTTTTTTGTAACAAAATATCGATTTCTGCTGTCCCTGTATCGATACATTATTAGCAAACAAAATATCACGATACTACACGGTATCGATTTTTTCCCCCACCCCTAATTATAATGGTGTGTTTGTTGTGAATGGCTTTAATTATGCCTGATTATGACACTTTACAGAAATCAGCAGTGCCTCTGTGGTCTTTGATTCATCTTGCCGTTTTAGTCAAACACCCTCTCATGTCTGCGTGTGTCGCTGCGTGAGTGACTGTTTTCATCGACTCATGATTGGTGCATTTGATGTGGCACAGTTGGTGTCATGGATACATTCATTGTCTGACAATCTTGTAATTCTGCCACATGTTGCCATCTGGCCCAGGCACAACGCCAGCCCTGCTGGCCTGGAGAGAGTCAGCAGACGTGACACCCCGACCTTCATGCCGAAACAGCCAATGTTTTGGACGTTCGGGCCATCTTGGCTCTATTTGGAAGAGCCTGACACATGCTAAATTGATTAAGACTGTCTAAGCAGTAAATGCAGGCTGGCAAAGTCGCTGCAGATAATGTGAGTGTGACTCAGTGTGCTTTTAAAGGCAACAAACTGTTGTCCTTTCTGTTCCACTGCTCATGTGCTTGGCTTAGAATAACTGTCATCACTTTTTTCTGCTTTTTTTTTGACAAGCTATTATATAGATTCAGAGATACCCTGCATTTGTCATATATCATCATAGTTTCTTTTTTTATCCTTACAATGCTTTGAGGAATATAATGCTGAGCAATTCAAACCAAATGCTACCGTTCCATAAAAATGCAGCCTTTTGCTTGCTGAATGAAGCCCTTTTTGATGTTGGGGCTTAGGAATGTAGGCTACATGCTTATTTGCAGGCGAGGCACTTATCACATGCCTGGTGCACCTCTCGCAGAGGGCAATTTTCTTCGAGGGAAAGTGCAAGGTTTAGGATTATAGTCGAAAATGATTTTTCTAACACGTGTACGCAAATCTGTGCACCCAACCCTGATGTTGCACATACACAAACTTATGCACAAATTCTTCTAGCAAACCCTTTAATGCCGCAACACAATGGCCTTCTGTTAGTAATGCAGCTTTAGATTTTTTTTGCACTGAGAGAGCGAGCTCGTTGTCGTTGTTTAAGAGATGTTTTTGGATGTTTCACAGCAGGGCTAAAAACAAATTGTGATATATTAGCAAATATAATTGCTGTGCCCATTTTTCTGAGACTGAATTAGGGGAGACCTTTGAGCAGGTATGCCCATGTTTCAGGTAGTTTACAATGTGCCATGTGCTCATACCCTCTCTGTGATACCCTAATATATATCATATGCGTCTCTCCTCCTGACTGGTCATCCATCACTGGCCTTGGCGGCTCTGCCTTGATCCAGAAATCATACACAGATCACCTGTGTAGTGAGAGAGGTGGCAGGCAATCCCTCAATTAAGGCCAACAACCAATCCATCTCTCCTGACGTTTGCAGAAATGGGAAAAAAAAACATAAAGTCACAGTCAAAGTTCTTTGCAAGACAAATATTTGATTTCTCGCATTGTTTGTAGTGTATGCATTTGGGTGTTTTAGTTCCGGGATCTTTTCCACCACATCTCGTCTTTTATAACTCCTCATGTGTGATTTTATGTGAGTATGTGTGTGGAAACTGGTTTCTCTAGAGCCCCCCAAAATTGCCACAGTAAATTTAACAGGCTTGGTAAGCTCGGTGGCCCACAAGCTCAAAGTGATTTATTTTGGCCAATCAACAGAGTAAATCTGATTGGAGGCTTCTAAAGCATCTTTAACTCTCTTTATCACCAGTGTCAGATTGGCCGTATCCATTTGGCCCTTTCTGCTGTTGGTTGACGGTATTTTGAGAAGCTTTGCTCTTTTTCTTTTTCTTTGGCAAACGGTGGGACCTTGGAGGAGCGTGCTTTTCCTTTAGTGATTTCGCAATTCCCGCTGCGCGTGTCCTCGCACCTTACTTTTTCCTCTTTCTGCCTTCCCTGATATGTTTGACGATGTTTGGCTGTGTCACTAGCCACTAGAGACTCAAGGTTTGGCTCTAAGGATAAAAACTCATTCCAGCATTCTTCCTTGTAGCTTGATGCTAAATATTGGGTTTCTGTACACTGTGAGTTTGAATGCAACCCTATCACAGCTTTGTCTTTCATACTGTAGACATGTAGACTTGGAACAGATTTGCATACTTCTTATTACCACGCTTCACTGGTAGGGCGAATTGAGCGCCTTTTCGAGATGTGAAAATATAAATGTAGAGATTAAATTCAGAAGATCCTGTTTTGCAAATGCACAAAAGCTACGTTCACATTAGGCTAAAACACTGCTTGTTTACTGCACAGCTGTGGCTAATTCATCCTTCAGTACTTCAGGATAGCGCATTTGCAGGCAGACTTAGCTCATATCTCTTCTGTCATTTACCTCAAACACAGTGAGTGTCTCTCCAGGCCCGTGTCCATGTGTGCATACATATCAGCCCGGTGCATACGCTTCTCCCAGCACTGTGTGACCTCCATCGATGCCCTCTCAAGTCCTGGGAAGAGAGCTCGGGAATGAGAAATTAATTGTCAAACAATGCATGGCTCCCATCCATTATGGTTCTCATCATGTCAGATGATATCGAAGCATTACCGGATGTCTGGCTGCATAATTTACTGCACCTCCTCCCCACCAACACCCACAGCAGCAGCAGCAGCAGCCCCGCACCCACAGCCCCAGTTACACTCCCTGATGGATTTGTAGGCTTGTCTCAAAAGGTTCCATTTAATGGCAGGACGACTTTCATCATAATTATCATCATTTTATTTTCAACCCATTCCCCTCAACTCATGAGGACGTGTAGCATTTCAGTGGGATTGTATGACATAAACATTAGGGAAATGAGTGAATAAAGCCGTGAAAGTAATGGCTACTGATGTTGTGTTATGAAAGAGATGCTACTGCTTTTATTATTTTTCTCTGCATAGATGAAAAAAAAATGTCCCAAGATAAAATTTTACATTATGATTCTGATTTATGATCGCTTAGCTGTTGTCTGAATGAGTGAACAAGCCAGTTCTCTTTGCCATATCAGGTTAGAGCCACATTGGGATGTAATCTCTTCATTTTACATTAAACATTTTGTCTTACATTTAGAAACATCAATTAAATGTGCTTAAAGTGAAGCTAAAGAGTCATAAAGTTTATTTCTTTTGAGCCTGCTAGCATGACATGCAGCATTGATGTATGTTGACTTTTATGACTATCAATTTAGTTCAATATCCATTTCTACAGAGAAGCTGCAGAAAGCTGATTCAAACTTGTTGGACTTGTCTGAAATTAGAAGTTTGGTTTTTTTTGTCTAGAGTTGATGAAAATATTGACACCTTGCTCTGTACGATGAAGCTTGCTAGCTTTGCGTAAGCCCTGCTAACGGGGGGAAGCAACAGGTGTGACTCTCTCCTTGAAGGAAAATTAAATTTAAGCACTTTTTAAAGCTTCCTAGACAAAAAAAAATCATATCATATTAAATCTTCTGCAAGTAATCAAGGGACTAACTAGCAAGCTCTGCAGTTTAAGCGAGCTACATAGCAAATTTTTAACCTATCTTGCTCAAAGACGAATGCACTTATGCCACAGTGAGGTATCCATGGTCCTCTGTCTGACCACCCACAAGTCTGTGGTCACAGTTAGTCAGACTTTAATTATAGTTAATCACCAAATGGGTTTTCACCCAAATTATGCTCAAGCTCACATTTGTTATTCTCAGTAGATTTCAGTTCTCATTACTTTGTGCAATAAAACCAACCAACGACAAGAAAACTCGCTTTTTTCCACAAATTACAATTAGCTACTATTAGCTACTCTGTTAAGCTAATGAACTGTTAAGAGCCACCATGTTCTGGTTTGTCTTGATGCATGCTATGCATTGCTTCAAACAGGAGAAACAAATAATCAGACTTTTAAATTGCAAGTATATCACACGGGAATGTTAACATTTTTTTCTTGTTTTGTTCAACAGATTAATTGGAACTGATTAAAAATGTCGTGTACACTACCTCATTTCCTTGAAGAATCCAAAAGCTTTGCCTTCAACATGGTACCCAACAATGTCCAACTTGGGTGGACATCACAGCCACACTGTAATTTGCTCAAAAAGATCTTCTCACTTTTACTTTATACCTCCTATTTCTACAAAACAGTGCTGATGTCATAAAAAAAAAGTAAGACGCAGACAAATTTACAACGTGAAAGCAGCGCTCTCAGATCAAACATCCAAATGACAGAAGTATCATTATGGCCTGCTAACAACCTTGATCGTGGATTCTGGCTTCACGTACGATTCAGTCTAAAAATATAGCAGCTCACAGAAATCTCATTTCACACGCTTTAAACAAACTTGAAGAAAGTTAATGGGTGACATCACACATAGACTGTCCAAAATTTACTACAGCCCGGCTGAAGATGTAACGCATAAGGGTTCAAATGCTAAAATTAGGAGGTAATTGGGTTCAGCGCGAGGCTGGAAGTGTCACTCTACTGGCTGATGCTCGTTTCATTTTTACCCCCAAAAGCCCTTTCCAGCTCTTTTGATCTCGAGTCTGCAGAAGTTTCTCCGAGACGCAAGTCTGCTCACGGTGCGGAAAGGCACGTCACATGAACCGGATCCATTTCATAATAGCATAGCAGGTTTTTTTCCTGGAGCAAAGTAGAGCGGGCTTATCTAATTGTGGGAGCCACGAGCCCTGGGATACAGAAAGAGAGGCTAATTAGTTAGAAATGAATGCTTTGAAATGAAGCACAAAGCTCTATGTGTGGTGGAAACAGGCTTCACACGTTCGGCGTGGGGCGGGGGGCAACAGAAGCGAGGTGTAAATGATGAGTGCAGCTTGCGTTTCAGTGAGAGTAGAAGTCAGAGTGCCCACAGAAGTTCGCTACTATCCTATGAATGAAAAGGTGGCTGGTGGTGCACGAACATTCGGGACTTTCAGGAGCCCTCAAGCTTAGAAAGCAGGAGCAGCTCGTAGCTCTTATTCTTTTTAATCAACTTTGCAATGCCTTTGAGAACACATCGAAGCTTAAATATACAGAAGAGGAATCACTTTGAGGTTTGATGTCATTTTATTGAAGTCGAAGAGGACGCTGAAGTGCCTGCTTTGTTTCATGAATCGAGAGGTTGCTGGCATTGGAACATACTTATGGCCTTATTCCCGAGGAATCTTTGCGGTATTCCGCATCATTATAATGTGGAATCTTTTCATACAAAGATCGCTGTATAAAATATCTGGGTAATAAAAGAGTTACTCCAGTTCATTAAGAGACTCAAACCAAAATGTGACAAGCCCTTCATATCGTCCCGTAAGGTCACAGAGTAGTTCCTCGGGGCATACCAAAGACCTGCTCGCATCGTTTTCCCCCCCTCTCGCTCTCTCGTTGTCACTTTGAATCGAATGGGGAAGCTGGCGAAAGCAAAACAAAATGTCCTTGTGTTGTCTCCAAGGCGATAGTGCCTGCAGACTGTGGCTGCTGTCTGCTGCTGCTGGCTTTTCTCTTTTTTTCTCCTGTGCTCATCGCATGGAAAAGATATTTAAGTTTGCTCAAGGACACTTTCTTCTCTTTCATATGTGTGTGTGTGTGTGTGCGTGCGTGTGTGTGTGTGTGTGTGTGTGTGTGTGTGTGTGTGTGTGCAGGCATATTTAACATGCAGTATGTAGACAGGACATTCTGAAAAATAATTTGACGGTGGACTCAACGGGATCAAATGGAAGAATGGAATTACATTCCAGACGAGGTTCCCAGTGACTTTAAATTAACCTCATGCCGTGATGGTTATATCCTCCAGTCATATTTCTCTGTCGTATCACCGGCAGCATTCAGGGAGGTGGCACGATGAGTTTTATCATCACTATTCTAAAAGAAATAGTAAACTAAAGAGATCTTATGGCCTCTGACTTCGAGAAGCAGTTGGCGTTTTTCAGTTTTTTGGCAGTGTTTGTTGACAAAATATTCAGAAGGCTATTGCACACGACATAAAATTTGTCATTTCTCCATTTTCATTTGTGTACGCGGGTTTAGCGTCTAAGCAGAGTCGTGCAGTACAACATCCTTTATGCTTAAAGCGTGAATTTCACCCCATCGGCTACTTACTCGGAAAGATTTTCACAGATTCAACTTACGGCAGACAAATAGCTACAATCTCATTTTCAAAACAAGCTGTCCTCCGAAATGAATAACATTAGTCTGGGAGATGAGTGTGCCAGAACCATCTATAAGAAGTAACACCAAAAAGCTACTAACATTAAATATAGAGAGGTTGTATTTTGGGGGGTAATCTTTACCTTGGAAAGAAAGTCAGTACATCACCTCCTTTTACGCTGTGTATAAAGAGAATAGTTTACAGGGGAAATCTGACCGAATCTCACAGTCGTGCAGTCTTTTAAATTAGTTGTCGTTATTTATTGATGAGCTTTGAACCTCTTTTGCTATCAGTGCTAACACTCCTGTAGTGTTTTACTTACAAATCTATGTATGCATTAGAGGCCAGCTGATTTATCGGCAGATTGATGTTATTAAATCTGATCAAACATTAGCTATTCAGGCATTTGTAAAGGCCAGCACTGCAACTTTGCTGTTGGCAACTTGTATTTGGAGTGCGACAAACACAACACCTTGATTATCTAAGTCAGCAGTCCCCAACATTTTTTGCGCCACTTAACGGTTTATGTCCGACAATATTTTCATGGACCGGCCTTTAAGGTGTCACGGATAAATATAACAAAATAAAACCAGTACCGGTACCAGAAAAAAGAAGATTTATGCATAACACATGGGAAAAGACCCAGGGAAACTGAATTAACGATAAAAACAATTAAAAAAATAAAGATATAAAAACCGATAAAAAACATGAAAACCATAAATTTCACACCCGAGCATCAACTTTCGCGGCCCGGTACCAAACAGCCCGGGGGACCGCTAATCTAAGTAGTTGGGGAGAACGTAACCAGTAAATAAATAACCACATCTAGCAACTGTTTGGTAAATCTGTATTTGGTGTGGCTGAAATAAAAATTATAAATCAAATCAAATCACTTTTATTGTCACATCACATGTGCAGGCACACTGGCACAGCACATGCGAGTGAAATTCTTGTGTGCGAGCCCCACAAGCAACAGAGATGTGCAAACACAACAACACAAACGAGCAAAATGAAATATATAATATAATATATAATGAAAATATCATCCGATATCACCAAATATCTGTATCGTCTGAAAAATCCTATATCGTTCAGGGTCTAGTATGCATGCACGTTTTTGGAGGTGGTACAGAATATTCCTATTCCTTTTCCCAATTGCCTATTCAGTCTGGTTCTTACCAAGCAACGTGAGCCCAACATAACATTGGATAGCCTCCAGCACACCTGCGACCCTGAATGAGATAAGCAGAAAAATTAGATGAATGGAACAGCATAATTAAATCCTGCCATCACATACTTAATACCACTTTGTTTTCATGTGAGAACTGTACAGGCTTTTCAGGGTTTCGGCGCTAGCATCTAATGCTTTAAAGCATTAGCTATGTGTGTCTTTTATATACAGTCTATTACCAACAGGAGCTTTAGCCCTCTTGAGTGCACTAAAACAAATAATGGATCAATTTATTGCTGATTACATTCTTTTTTTTTTAATTCTAGCATGAGTCATACGAGGAAGAATGTACTCCTCTGTATATTTACTCAGCAAAGAATTACCTCATTATCCGTTTACAGTAGTGTGCTTACATTAGTCTGCATTTATAGGTGTCTAAGCAAAAAACACGCCCTCAGCAAAATCCCTCACGGTCACAATCACTTCAGTATCAGCATTCCTGACCAGTACAATCATCCCCTTATCCTAACAGGCCCCTCAGCACACCTGTTTAGCCACCAGCTTATCTTCGCCGGCGCACTGTGACCTTTGCTGACCCCCATATGAGCTGTGAATATCCATGATCAGATTCCCATCAGGTGCTCTAATGGTTTTTCTTTTACAACACGCAGTTTTAGCACCTCCAGCTGATTTCAGTTATCCTGAGATTGATTGTGCTTCCCCTTTTCCAGGGTTTGGCGTATCGTATACGAGGTCATTTCTTCTCAAATACAGATATGAATACGCGTAAATGAGTTATCTCATAAATAATGAAATAAATAGACTGGTGGTGCCCTTGAAGATATTTCTTCGTCCCATTTCCACGATGATCGCAGCTGAAGGCTGCTGCGGAGCAGATTGATGACGCCGGTTAATAGGGGATGTAGGATGTAAATGGGGATGTCTTGGTCGGCTGGTGGAAATGCTAAATAAGTATTTGAGCATTCGTGTGGTTTCTTTAAAGCCCTGTTGACGGGTGGCAGTGTCAGTTTATGATGCTGACGAGGGCTGGCGTGTGTGACTGTACATTTGTGCTGGGCTTATTTTAAGCGCTTGCACCCATATCCACTTCTGTGACAGCCTGCTGTTTGAAATGTTTGTGTTTCCCACTTACCACTGTTGTCTGCTACGTGCGCTAATTTGTGTTGTTTTTGTTTTTTCCTGCCTGCGATAGAAATTTGGAAGTTGTAAAAGCTGCATTATCGGGTAGTCGGGAGTAAATAGGCTCTGCGTGCCTTTAGTTCACATTGCAGCTCAATGAGGTTCTTGTTATAGTTCCGCTTTACTGATGGAGTGCCTCCACAGGAGTGTCCAAGGTACCTGCAGATCTTGAAAACACAACAAACTCTTTTGTTAGCGGGAGAAGACAAATACTCAATCAGTCTGGAACTCTCGCCGCGGCGGCAAACTATTTAATCAACCGTGGCTGTCGTCGAACGCTGTTAAGCGTTAAATGCATTGACTGCTGATAGAAGTCGGATGTCATTACAGCCTCCGGGGGCTTCTGCGTCCCCAACAGCGGCGCTAATTTATGCTGTCTTATTTTGCTCCTACCAAATTTACCATACAGAGAAATTGTCCGATTGTAAATTGAATCAGAGGGAATTGCGTTTCGAGGAGGATGGGAGGGAGTGAGGGGGTGTCTGTTATCTGAGCTCTCTGGGACGCGTGACGTCCATTACGTGTGCCAACCTAAAATCAACCCTCATTACATTTTGTTTTGCTCTCCTTTCATACAGAGATTAGTACCATTTGTCACTTCTGTCATCTTGATTGTATCTTTGCATTAGTCGGAAACGACAAATGTCACAAATTGCATTTTTTTTCTTTTTGCTGAGGTCCAAATTGTGTGGGTGTGTGTGAGAGAGAGAGGGAGAGCACTCTCATTTGTTTAAAGAGTCTACAGCAAGCTTTCTTCTTTCGAATCGCTTTCAGTAATAGGATCACGACATACAGAAATGTCAGGGTAGCAAAAATAGCACTGTATAAAGAATAATACAGATTATACATATTATTAAAATAGAGTAAAAATATTCCATTGGGCATATTTTTGTAGACTAAAGCCAAGCTTTGGAAAATGCATTATGAAGCATGGCCTCCCCATGTGTCCTCTGACCTTCTCTGGCTTAATCGAGTCCACGCATTCATAAAAAGCCTGTAGCTAAATTAATTTGGGACCTCTATTTTCCAATCAGGGGCCCAAGGGAAAGCTTCTAAAAGGGACAGGATGGATGAGAAGATGGCGTGATTGATGACAGGGAGTCAAAGAGCGGTATGTGCTTTTGAGTAGGAGGAAGAGGATTACCGAGCCGGTGTGCGAGCACATCTCGGTGCACGCCGGTGTTATGATAGCCTTTGTCCCCCAACAGCTCAGGCAAACAGCGTCATTAGCAAAAACCTCCTGGAGTGTAACCGCAGGGAAGACTCGCATGCAGGAAACAGGTATTTCAGTTTGTCCCGGCTGACCTCGAAATAGCACGGAGCTACAAAACCCGGGTATTGACTCGCAGAGATATGCCCTCGTCAACAGCCGCATTTAGACTACACAGCTGGAAGTTTGTGTAGTGTGTGTAAGCTTAGCCGACGGGGGTCTAGAACTAGACCAAACGCACACCCGTGTAAGTCACACCTGCCAGTTCCAGTTGATCCTCTTTGAACTGTTTTCTTTCAACTGACACATGGAGAAGGAGGAAAGAATAAACCCACATGCATACACTCAGGCTTGGGTTTTTTTTCTACCTGCACCAAAATAAATTTTCTCTCAGCGACACAGACGGAGTAAAAAAAATTATTAAAAATTAAATTAAAAGCAAAATTATTTGCTTTCAAGTTTCTTAAATTTTTTTTTTACATTTGAATTCATCGGCTCACTTTGTCGTCCCCTTTCTCTTTGTCGTTTCCTAGAAACGTCCTCCTCGATAATGGTGTACATGGATACCACGACCACAACAACGAGGACCTCCACCAGACCTCCTGTTACCACGACAACCACGACATCCAGGACCACCACCACCAAGGTGCCCGCCACGACGCCTTTGGTGGTCCAGTCGCCACGAACCACATCGGCAGTGGTGGAACCGTACCAGACGGTCTTGGAAGATTTGGAGCAAGAAGATGTCAACGCGGCCCCGGCCACCGCTAAGCTACCAAATCTTAGGGTGGAGTACTGCAGTCCACTGGTGATGATGGACGTGTCCTGGCCGAGGACGAAGCAGGGAACGTTAGCCAAGATGCCCTGTCCACCTGGATCATTAGGTATTTATATTTATTTATTTTGTCCTGTCTCACTTTACTGGCCGCAGCAGATGGATGTCTAGTTCTGCTTGAGGTTTCTTCCTGTTAAAGGAGGGTTTTTCTTTCCCACTGTCGCCAACTGCTTGCTCATTGAGGAGAATGTAATTGCTGGGCTAAAGCGCCTTGAGACGGCTGTTGTTGTGAATTGATACTGTACAGTTAAATAAAATTGTATTGAATTGAATTGAAGGAAAAGTTAGAGCAGGACTAAGACATGAGCATGTATGGATAGAGCCAGGAACATCTTGTTGCTAGGGGAAAGTGTATATTCCCTGACTAGCTAGCAAGTGGTTGCTGGACTTTGCTAGCTGTTGCTAGGTGAAAAAACGGTTGCAAAGAGGGTGCTGCACCAACACCCTGTTAGTGAGTGTTTGCAAACTAAATCAGCCACAAAGTAACCATGTGGATGGAGTGAAACTTGAAAAAGTTGTCTCATCACTGAAACCAACCAATTTCAAAAGGTGCAACTCTTATTTTGAAGGTGAACGACTCCTTTTCAAGTGGTTGCAGAGTTACTGCAGACAAGTTGCCAACTTTTATGCAAACAATGTGTGACTGCAGCAGTCTTATAGCAACCAAAGCAATCTCAAGGAGGTTTCAGTGCAGCATGCTACTTTGCAACTAATTTTTCTAGCAACCTCTGACAACCACTGTCAATACACATTTTTCCCCAG
The DNA here is from genome assembly GCF_041146795.1 of Maylandia zebra. NCBI lineage: Eukaryota > Metazoa > Chordata > Actinopteri > Cichliformes > Cichlidae > Maylandia > Maylandia zebra. Next base: position 39,990,198 of record NC_135169.1, on the reverse strand, counting down.
TTACTAGGTTACATGGGGTCAATGGCAGGTCTTTACACCTGAGTGGGGGCTAAGGTAGTGTATTATCGTCCCAATAAACTCAGAGATAAAAAAGTAGTAGCAGCAACTGTAATTACCCATGATATTCAATCTAGACTTCCATAACAAGCCTACCTACGCACAGATAAAATTGAACTTCACGGAAAGAAGGTTCTGGTCAGTGGCCGTCCGCTGCTCCGAGTACTTGGACATGGGTTAAATATAGAGAATTAGTTTCACTACAGGGATCAATAAAAAGATATCCTTCCAGGCTGAATTCCTTTACAGTTGCTTGGTACAAATAACATAAGTTATCCCGTGCAGTGTAGGTGATGACATTTTTAGTGCACTCACTTTTAAGGTCTTTCCCCGGAGAAGAGATTTAATTATCTGGTGAAGCTGTTGGCTTGTACGCTGTTTCTGTTGTTGTCGTTGTCATCTTTTCTGTTGTGGATGCTGTAGCATTTGGAACTATTCTCCCAGATCTCTTCATTTTCTTTGGTCAAAACCAGGAAAATAGGTTTGCACGTGCCTCACGCACCTCAGATGGGCGTATGATTTATTCATTGCGTTTCCTGCCGCTTACATAATGCCAGTGACATTACGTCAAATAACGACCTGCAGTTGACCTAATCACTCCCTGCAAATCTCAAAGATTCCCATGTTTAGAGCTGAAAGCGCTCTCCTGATGAGATACGCGGATGTGCTTTCTTTGCTTCTCGTCTGTGTGAGGATGTCAGCTCTCTCCTTAGGAGACACAGTCTACTGTGAGCCTCTTTGCCTTGATGTTGTCACCGTGTGTGTTTTGTTTATGTTTACACTCCCCCTGCAGCACTCATTCTCTCGCCTCCTGTCCTCCTAACTCACTCTCTCCTCCTGACTCACTGATGCACGGCTAAAGATAGCTTAGCATCGCATCTGTGTGGAAACTGGTAACCGGCACGGCGCACGGCCATATTTACTTCTTGTCTCTCAGGGCGCAATTCATGTAATTAATTAGCGGCTAAACACGTTTGCGTTCGGCTCTTTTGAAAGGGCTGCTGCGCTTCATTTGTCAGGCATCGGGCCTTTGTTTGTGCGTGTCTCGTTCGAGCCCCGTCGCCGTATCGATACTAAGAGAATGGAGGCCTGAGTACATCGAGATTAAATCAACGTTGGCCGGCTTTTGATATAAAAGCTTTACCTCAGGAAGTAAAAACTCGGGGGGAGCACTTCATATTTAAATGGAACCTGGCTATGATCAAATTATTTTTTAAGGCCAATCCTCTCGTAATACACGGATGAAGATTATAGTCCATCCATCCATTTTCCATCCAGAGTTCAGGGCCAATCTGTAGCAGGGCCAGATTATGGTAGGAGAAATTAAAGGGGTTACCTACTACATTCATACAGTTGTTGCATCAGCAAAATAACTCAGTGTTAATAATAAATGATTAAAACATAAAACAAAAGCTGTCATGCTTTATTTTATACATAGTAGAGTGACATCATAGCCCCCAAATCCTGCTCGAATGCTGGAAAAAGTCTGTTCGTTTCATCAATCAGCACCGAGATTCAGGCCCACACATTTACATACAGTCTTCATTACTGGGTAACACCAGCACCCATCGAGACCTCACTAACAGGCATCACATGGCAAGATAAGAGGCACACATACCCCACCTCCTCTCAGCGCTACTCTTCAAAGCCATTGCACTTCAGACGGCACTGCCAAGCAATACACAACTGTGCGAGCTTCCTCTGCCACTCGTTGAAAGTTCCTCGAGCTCCTCTTCCATGTACCATCACTTCGCCCGCTGTCATCCCCCAGCATTCCTCCGACTCCCTCTTCTTTCTCCCTCTGTCTTTTATGCCCCTTTGCCTCTAAATATAGGCAGAAATACAGAGTCCCTTATCTTATAAACCCATCAAACGTACAGCTGTCCAAGGTGGACCGGGGAAGGAAATTATATGTCAGTCAAAAGTTCTATCTGTTAATACCGGCAGTCTCACCCTCCCTTTAAGTACAAGCAAGGGCGATTTAATGTCAGCGTGTAGCCGTGCTGATGTCAGCTATGAAAATATGGGAGCAAATTATTTGAGGCGCGCGGCAGAACGAGTCAACAAGCAAGCTGCATTTCTACATTTCTACCTCGATGCCATTTTGCAGTAACAGTGAGTTCAGCTGAAAGCGATGGTAGGTACAGCAGATTCAGAGGGGCTTAACAGACACTGGTCAGTTTCTGGATGTGTGTTTGTGCTAAAGTCAAAAATGGAGCGTTTTGCAAGGAGCTCACTCACCGGAGCACCTCTCTGTCAGCAGAGAGCCCGTCTTAATTGACCTTCCTGATGAATTCAAGCTAGGGCAGACTTAATTGGTACCTATTTTGGTGCGTTTTCTTGCGTATGCAGGAGCCGAGCTGTCACACACATGCAGACGCCGTCTGACTTTGAATGATTAAATACAGACGCCGCGTGGGCAACTCCAACTGGCCTCGAGTGAAGCAACTTCATTTCAGTCGCTATAAGATAAAGCTGTCCAATTACATTTTTCTACATCCATTAATTTAATCACTTGAAGAGTACTACACAAAATATGGATAAAGTTGATTGTCTGAGCGTTTACAAACCCAATCTAGTAAATCTGACGCAGTTCTTCCCACAAAGCCTCTTAACTCTCCTCCCTATCTCTCGTTCGCTCTCTAGGTGTGGCCTCATACATGTGCATGGGCCCCGAAGGATACTGGGACTCCCAGGGGCCTGACTTTAGCAACTGTACCTCGCCTTGGGTCAACATCATCAGCCAAAAGGTAACAAAAGTATTGGAAAAGAAAGATGCACAGATTCACAGGGTATATAATTTAGTTCATGGACTGCTTTTGTGTGTGTGTTTGTTTTTCCTGATTAGCAATTATCACACATTTCTCTTTAGAATAAAATTGTGGGAAAAAGCTTGAAGATAGCCTGGAGGATTTGAGCTTAAATGTATTTGGATTTAGCTTGAACACAACGGCACCCTTTTACCTTATTCTGACGAACGTTCGCCGCACATCACAATGCACATCGGGGATGCGTACATCATTTGTACTCAGAGGACTTTAGTTTTTGTGTGGGGTTTTTTTTTCTCCTTTTGTCCTATTGTCTCTTCTTAATTGGTCCATTAATGTCATCGATTAGCCAAAGGCTTTACTCAATAGAAAGGTTATTCTTGTGCGTGCATGTGTTTGGCGTGAGTGGGTGGCTGGGTTGGGTTGGAGTGAAAACCAATACCACAGGATCATAGTGTAATAGCCTGCTGTGGGTAACAGCTAATGCAGACCGCTTTCTGTCTTACATGAACCGGCGGTTATTTGCATTCTATACTTCTCAAGTGCAAACGATTCGGATCTCCTCCTCTGCAGGCGATTTATTATGCAAAGCTCCATATTTATAAAGCTCCCGTTGTTAAAATCTGTAAGGGAATCAAATCTTAAAGGAGGGGAAGGTTACTGCAAGGGAGGATCAGGGTTCCAGGTTATGAATTGCAGGCAGTGCTGCAAATGTTCTCCCTTAAACTCATAGGACCCCGAGGCGTACATGTTATAACGCTTATGGTGTACTCGACGGCACAAAGCTCAGCCCATTAAACAAACGGCAGTTTGCGGATATGGATGGAGAACGCGGGCGGGCCCATTTCAGCAGTGCAATAAAGCTCAGCAACTGGCTGCTGTTTAGAGAAATTAACTACAGCAAAGCTTTTTCTGAACCTGCTGTGGCGGGCGGCTCACTTCAGGTCTAACAGGGTGACTCTAGTGTAGAGTAATGCCTGTTAAGTTCTACAGAAAGATGTGACAATCAAAATATGCACGCTTTTTTTAAACAAAGGTGTTATTAATCTTTTCTTATTTTTAAAACAAATCACACTCCGGCAGCGTGCCTGTCGGAGCAGAGACAGGAAGACTCTAATGAAGATCAACCTGTCAGACAATTGGAATGCCCATCTGGCACTTCGTTATTTTATATCTAGGGCCATTGTCCTGTATGTGGCACTGCTCATTACCAGATGGTTTCTCAAAATGAGAAAGGAAGATATAAAGCACGAAAAGGAAAGGAAATGACACGAGACAAGCAGAAGGGAGAAAAAGAAAGCAGAGCTATTTACCTAGCATCCCCACATCCCCTCATTAAGAGACGAGAGCAGGGAGGGTAAAGAGGAAAACATCTTCCAAAGAAACATTCCTCTGCTTACACCTCTGTAAAGACCAATTTAAGCAGCCTAATTGGCTTCACTAATAAACTCACAGGCGATGATAGCAGGTAATGTCAGAGTAAATCAGGACGATCCTGTTTTAGATGATACCACCGCTGTTTTGGGGCTCATCTTACGACTCGATTAGTTCAATCTTTAAAGGGAACTGACCCAGAGCGTAAGACCCAGATATGTATTGGGCATTTAATCAACTCTAGATTTATTTACTGAGGCTACACAGTTTCCCATTGTAGTCATCGACATATGCAACATGCAGGGCTGTCTTATCGGTCACCATTGCTGTCAGGTAATTTCAAGCATTACTCATTAAAGTGATCTGTTTCTCAGTTACTGTGTGATTTATTTCTAAAAGAATGTGGCATTTATTTTATTTCTTTTTCATTTAAATCTCTGTCGTCAAAGCGTTTTGAACAAAAGCAGCGTTTTGTTGGCATCAGGGGAAACCTTTTCATATATTATTTGAAAAAATTCCTGTAACTGCTTTGTTTTTGTTTTAAATAATGTGCTCTTTGGGAACTTATTGAGGAAAGATTGTTGGTTTTGCTTTTTGGTGGAAACTCTGAGCTAAAATGAAAACTGTGGGTAGCAGTTTTAAGGTTACTTAGCTAGTAAGCTAAGTAAGCTAGCTTACTTAGCTTACTAGCTAAGTAAGCTAGCTCTAGCTCATCTGTTGGTGTTTTAATATTTTTAATTTATGTTTCGCAAGCATACTATATTAGGTGATAGTGAAAAAACTCAGTTTTTACTCTTATTTTGATATTTGATATCTTTCACTGCATATAAAAAGTTAGTTTTACATTTTTGCTAATATGTTTCATCAGCAAAGGGATTCAAAACACAGCATCCAGTACTTATTTTGTTAAAGTTCCACAAATCAAACTTCAGCAATGATGAAATGCAAAGCTTTACGGACCTGCTTACTGTGCGAAACTCTCACTTCTTTGTATTTTGCTTCCGAGGAAGCTGTGGTTCTTGTCTTTAGCAAGTTTTTATTTGGACATTTGAAGCTTTTCACTTATTCTTAGTCCAGTCCTTACATGTGACAATTTTCAGAGCAATATTTCATTGTTTGTTAAGCCGATTAACACTAACTTGTGAATCTGTCAAGCACAAAAAAGCACCTAACTCAATAGATAAACCAGCGTTCTGTCTACACAGAGCAGAAAAAGTTGGTATTTTAGCCACTTTGCAACTATTAGCCTGCGACAAAACATAAAATTTGTTCCCACTGCTTTAATTTCTTCAGTTCTACTAAAAATTGCAAGAATAATATCGTTTGACGGGCATAAATTAGTGTTTGTGCCCCAACCAAGTGATTCCCCTTGGTATGGTGTAATTCCTGATGACTACTGTACTTAAAGAAATGACGGGAAAGCCTGAAACAGTTTGGGCTGTGTTAAAGAATACCATGTATTGACTTTCAGGCTTGTCAATTGCACAGTTTTTGTCTTATATATTTATATATCTACATGTATATTTGCATGTTTCAGTAAACCACTGCAGTCATGTTCCGTTATCTTAGCAAAATATAAAGAAACGGTGGTTGGCTCAAGACTTTCTCACAGTACTGTAAAGTAGCTAAGCTATGATTGAACGATGACATTTCATAGGAGGGCTTTAGAGAATGTCAGAAGCTTTAATTTTACAGTATGTATACATTTGGCTGAACTATTTCTGCAGTGAAAACTGGAAGTAATGTTTAAGATATGAAAGGTTCACTGTGCAAATAAAAAAAAGCAATAATTTTCATACAACAATAAAAGGGTGACGGTGAGAGTAATCGTTTTCCTTGTCAGATTCTAGCACATTCGCATAACTTGTTGAACTTCATATATTCAGCGCTGTGTATACACTGTTATCCCCAAGCTGCACTGCTCTCTATTAGTTTTTACAAAGGTGTAAGGCTTTCTTGGGAAATTCCCTCAATAGTCTCATAATTATGTCTGGATGCAATATTGGCTCCTAGTGTTCAGTCGGCTGAGGATCGTCTCACCACATTAATTGTGTGCGATATTGCAGCAGTTGCAGAAAAGGTTTAGGTTAAACGCCTTTTATTTTAGGGGGCATTATACATGAATACAGTAATTTGTCATGTTTTCTAGAGTGTTCTTTTTGAATGCCACAGCAGCAAAAAGCAAAGGACCTGGGGTTGTTTTGATTTGCCTTTAGTTATAGAGAAAAACATTCCGTACAAGCCAGCCGCCTCGTTTAAAAACTTCACAAATTCAGCTTTAACTGGATTGGCTGTCCCATTCCTTAGATAAAAGCCGGAGAGACGGCGGCGGTCATCGCCCGGGAGCTGGCAGAGCAAACCAAGAGCAATCTTCAGGCGGGGGACATCACCTACACGGTGAAGGCCATGGTTCAGCTGGTGGATCTGCTTGACGTGCAGCTGAGGAACCTCACACCAGGTGGCAAAGACAGTGCAGCACGGAGCCTCAATAAGGTATCGGAGGAAACTGGTTTACACATATTTATTTGAATGATTTGATTTGCTAGAGCTGCTTTTGTGTGTAAGCATCCATTAATTCCGACTGTTAAGTTTCCGGTCTAGAGGCCTGCCTACCACAAGGCTTCAATCGGAACCCGACCAGTAGATATTCTTTTAATTATCTGCCGCTTGGCTCTGTGCTGTTGAGTAAAATGATATTCCCCGTTTTTCCCTGTAGTCTGCCTCATAATAAAAACCGACTTTCAATTTCGAGCACTTCTCTTACACTAAGTGCAATCAATTTTTACACTGACGCAGTTTTAAAAGTTGCCGTCCAGGCGCCAACATTTGCCCCGCTTGTGTTTTTTGTTTTTGCTAATGCGACGGGGTAAGATTCCAGCGGGCTGGATGCGAGCGGTGGGGGGTGCAGAGCGTTTCATATTCGCTGAACTTGAATCTAATGTATTTATTACCCAATTCACAGCAGAGCACAGCAAGGGGCACTCATGGAAGAGAGAGCTAAAATAATACTTTCTATCTGCTGAGCGGCCAACAGAAAAGCAAACATCAGTGAAATTCAAAATGTCAATCGTTAATTTCCTGGAGCAGCATCACTTGTAGATGAACTCGAACACCTGTTCTCGGATTGCTTTTTTGGGACTGTTTTTTATTTCATTGCTGCAACAGACACAGATGTCCCTATTGAGGTTTTAGTGCCAGTTTTCTCCAATGGAGAGGGAAGGCAGTAAAGATGGCCAAAAGGCCTCAGAAGGGAAACTTGATGAGTGAAATGGCATCGGAGCAACTAGAGTTTATAATACCTCTCGAAAAAATAAATACTGGCTTCACATAAAACAGACTGTTTGAGGGAGAGGCGACTAACGTGGTGTCGGTTGCCACCTAAGTCTTTAGTCTCTTTTTTAAAGTTGATGAAATGGCAAAAAAAGAGAGAAAGCAGCCGTATTGAAGGGGTGAGGCGGAAAAGCTTTTGCAACAGGGATAATTTATTCAAGAGGTCAGGGCTTACCAGTGATTTATAATTCTCTGTCTGCTGATATACAGTCCATTTTTTGCAGTACGGTGCATCTATGGAACAAAAAAACGTCCCTACGGGTTTTTCTTGTGCTCCGCATCCCTCGCCAGTGAGACGTCTCCCAACGGAGACACCGGAGTCCACAAAACTCTTCTTCTTCTCTGTTTTGGCAATACCAAAGTTCAATCATTTTGACACAATCTGCTAAGCAAATTAAAGATTTTTTTCTTCTTTTTTTTGTTAATATAATGAAGCAGAGCAGACTTTGCCAGCAAACAATGAAAGGATTGAGTTGGCAAACGGTGAGATCAGTGTCGTTTTCATGATCAAACGGTTAGCTGGCTAACGGTGCGGATGGGAACGCTTCCAGAAGAGTGGGCTGTGATGTAGAGCAAGAGGCTCCTTTATGGGGAAATGGTACTCTTTGGAGCTAATCTGCATGGGATTTAGCACGGTACTAGAACCTATCTGTTAAGCCACACAGCAGCTCTGTTGGCTACACCGCCTGTATCAGAACTCAATTAAAATGATTCACTCCCCATGCAGTCCTAACAGCACTTCTTTGTGCCTCAGCTCCCTGTCTGTGTTTTTTTTTCTTCTTTCTTTCTTTCAGGTATGCTAAAATGCTATTAGCATTAACTCTTCTTCGGTGGTGGCAGACGTTTAATGGATAACTGCACCGTGTTCTCTTGGGAAATTTCTCAAATAAAACATAAAACTTAAAATGTGACAACCTAGAAATCAAAGTTAAGAGTGTCATGCAGTATGCTTTTTCCTACTGGTCTCGTATGTCTAATTTTAGGGCTAATTAACACGAGTCTCTACTTTTTTCCCCCACATATTACGCAGTCATTGTGCCAAGTGCTTTTCATAAAACTGTAGAGTGAATGTTTTAGTTTCTCACTTACTTTGAAATCTGTACTTCAAGCTGAAATGTTTCATGTGGAATTGCCTGACTCTTTTTTTATGCTAACTCTTGAATTTCTTTGGGTTGCAGTTGCAGAAGAGAGAGCGCTCGTGTCGGTTTTATGTTCAGGTATTTGGACCAAATTTTATTCCTCACTTCCTGCTCTTCGTTTCCTCATTGTGGTAACTTGTGCTGTCGTTTTCCATTTTTAACCACAGAATGTGAAACTTGGCCTTTTGAAGTGGCGCCCAGTGCCACAGTATCAAAGTCACTACATGTGTGTGCCATGTGTCGCCTTTCCTTGCAACGCTTGTCTTAAATCAAAGGGTCAAATTTCATTTTTGTCATCGTGTCTCAACTTTTAGTTTATTATTCATATTTTTCACCCACCACCCTGCATGCATATGACATGTAATGATAGTTTCTTGGCACGAGCCTGAGAGTTCCTCTATTTTGAGATGCCGTAGATCCTTTGTGGATTTTCTCAAGTGTCTCAATCATTTTAAAAATGCCCCAGAACTATCATATCAGCACTGCTTTCCAGTGAAATAACCCACATAAGTGGAAAGCATCAGTCAAAAATAATGCTATCGGGCATGTAGCACATGCCTGCATCTCTCAGCAAAAGCTTAAGAGCCAAAAGAACTGACCTCATTATACCAACAAGTCAACTTCTAACTACTCTTCTAGCTACTAAGTCAGCCAAAGGTATGACATGTTATGATTCTGCATGATGCATAATACATATTTGTCCCAATTTGGGGGGTTGAGGGGTTCTCTTGCTTCTCTCAGCTGTTTCTCGGGCTACCGAGTGGGATTTGTTGTCCCTGAGGTGACTTTTTAGCTGCCATCAGGATAATTTCTACCTTGACAAGAGAACTATGGGAGAAGTTGACATCCCTGTCTTCATGCAGATGGTTTCAATTAAGCTGCACACTGCAGCCAGATGTTGTCTTTTTATATGTAGGCTCAGTAGCACGCATGCTAAGAAACATGTATTTCACACTGATCCCTCCGAGGCATGTCAGAAGGCATTTTGTTATTTATGGTTTTATATGGTTGAGTGTGCTCATATGTTTAAATGGGTTTCTGAGTGAAAGATGCTTTCAGCACAAATCAGGTGGTGTTCTGTTTTTCTTGTTGTCGACAGATGCCACAGGAGGACTAGAAATGCAACTATTGTCGGGTCTTTGTGTAGCCAAAGATCAGGGGCTCTCAAAGTTTTGATGTCTGAGTGCCAATTTAGAGAGCCAACATATGTATAATTGAAAAGAAATGCAGACATCAAAGACTTTGAGTTGGTATTTGTTGGGTTTCTCTTCAGGGGTTGAGGCTATAGGTTTGTAATTGCCATGTTTCTCTTTATGTTAGGTGGATGTTACATTTCTTGAAAATATAAGGAAGGTTTAGTCTGCTGTGATGGGTAGAAAAGAAATGCTCCCTTGAGCTTGTTATGTGCTGCTATATCATAGCAGAACAAGAACTGTGGCTGAGTGAAATGTACAATGGTCCATTCATTCCCTGTTGGAGTTAAGAGTGTCAACGCTGGGCCTTAAGTTGATAACCCTCAAGTGCCATAGACTAATATAATATCTTAAAATTAGAAAAACAAATTGTTGAGGGGCAGCATACCTCTTCATTTTGTTTCTTACTATAATGATCGTATCGTCTGTACTATATCCTCCAATTAGCCAATCTGAGACAAATATTTTATGAATATCACACGTATAGCGATTAACATCCATATTTAAGAAAACCCCAAATTATTTAGGTTTTTAATCCTTTTTGATTTTCGCATAAATTGGTGTTACAGTCTCTGCTTGGACTCGTTTCGCGTGTCACGTTCAGCACATGTTGCTGGCATGTAACTTGGCGCTCAACAAACTTTGTGTCTGTGACTGAGTTTAGTTCAATACACCACAGAATACAAAATGAAATGAAAAAGTGCACCCAGATTTAAAAAACAGACTTTTTTTTTTTTTACTCATCGTGAGTGCCTGAGCCCACGAGCTCAATAGGAAAGTGTTTACAAAGGTCAAGTCTAGGGCTTTCATGATTAAGGTTATAAAATGTTTTAGCGCAATCTTGGAGCGCAGAATGGACAAACTTTGGTCAAACTTCCTGAAATGCGTTGGCAGAGACATTTCAGGGATATTGACTCATTCTGCGCTCCAGATGGGTTAATTGCGTTAAAAACTGACGCAAACTAAACTGCGTTAGTCGTGATGACCCTAGTTAAGTCAGAAAGATATTTTCCCACAGACTTCTATAGGACCAGAAGTCTTTTTGTAACCATGACAATCACCATCTGTAGGACTTCAAACAGAACGGCGCTTCCCCATTGGCTTCATTTATCCGACCTGGACTGCATCCATGTTTCATGCTCTCTGCGGTGCCGCTAAAAACCAACAATGCCACCGTCACCATGATTGGGTTCATGACTGTTGGCACAATATTTCATGCTAACAGTTACCCAGAGGCTCTACAGTGTAGACATAGCCGTGCCTCAAGAATCTTTAAAACACGCACAGACATCATTATATACCGTCGAAGATTTGGCTTTCATGTTTTGGGCCATGTTTTCACCTTACAATGTAAATCTATACATGACTGTGCACACAGCCCAGCTGCGCACCTTCCTCCTCTGTTCCGTTCCTGTGCTATGTTGACAAATTCACACAACAGTGAGGCGCTTTCACTTGACGAACTGGAATAATGGAGCAACATCTGTGGCCTTAAGTAAACACAGGCATTGACTGCACGCGCTGGCAGCCTTTGAGAGACTTTCATTGATTAGGGAAATTGGGCAATGTTTTCTCCAACAGGACCCTGGTGGTTGACATAAGTGGGATTAGCAGAGGAATACAAAGCAAATGAGAGCTGCACCTGCCTCTGCTGTCCCTCTGCTCGGAGAACACGCGTGGCGCCGAAAACAGACTGTGACAGCGCCGTGGGAAAAGGCAGGCTGCGGGAGTGCAGGTGCGGCGGAGTCGAAGGAGGTGCAGAGTCCAAAATAAAGTGCAGGGCTTGTGGTTGATGTCTAAATTAGATAAGGAGTGATTATTTCCTTAATTGAGGGCTTCTATCTTGTTTAATTGGTAAACAAGTAAATGACATTTTAATTCATCTCATCGCGAGGTCTTTATCTTCTTCAGCTCGTCAGAGAATTTCAGCGCGAAGCTACTGTATATTTGCCGTTTTAGTCGCATATTCATAACCAATTCAACCTGTGGCAATTTCCCTGCCTCAGCTGAGCTTGTGTAGATACAACAATGATTAATTATGAGTGCCTCTGTATCTTTCCCGCTTGTTTGTAAAGAGTCGTATCTGCTACATGTCATAGCCAATTTAATCCCACTGAACAGAATTTGGCCTTGATAGAGCTACAAAGCATAAAATGATCAACGCACTATGTTCTGCATTTCCCCTGCAGGGATGTTTCTCTGCTGTGCCCTTTGATTCTGCATAAACAGGATAAAAACGACGCCCTGCCTCCCTTGCCTTTTTGGTCATTACTAATGGCAGCGTGTCTATGGGCAGAGACGTTATGGTTGTCCAATTACTGTGATTATATCCGTCCATGTTGTTCTAATGTCAAACAAAGTTGCTTTGAAGGTTTTCTTCCTTTTTATTTATTTCGTTTTAAAGCGAGCGAACGACTGTGCGGGAGTTGAGGGATGTACAGCACGTGAAAATATCCCAAATAATGTCTCATACCTCAGTAGGAGCCAAGTGAGTGTGGATTTGCGCAATACAGGGAGGATGTTGCGCTCCGACCCGAGTTAAACTGATGGCGTGAAAAGATGACAGAGGGGGGGCGGGGGAGTGTCGCAAAGCAGGATGACCTCAGAGCAGGCAGAAACACAGGGAGGATCCTTGTTCGGAAATGTAACGAGATGAAAAAATGTTGGAAGATGAAGATTGCTACTTCCTCGGAAACAGAGGCCTCCACATCTGGCCTGCAGTGCAGAGCTCTCTCTCTGAATAATGAGGGCTTTCTCCTCACAGAGAGGAAGGTTCTGCTGATCAGTGTTGTGTAATAATTGAGAAAGTCCCGTGGTTATTTTTTGTGTGCGTGTATGCGTGTGTGTTGAGAGGATATCTGGGTTATCCATACACGTGTATGCATACACTGAAATTCTGGTGTTCTTTGGTAAAGTCGTTATAATTTTTAAGGCCTGAAAATGAAAATCTGAACACTTTGAACACAATTCATGATCGTTTTAGAGTGTCTAGTCTTGAATAAAGTTTTCTGTGTCTTGCTTTAAATTAAAAGGCGAAGCAACTTGTGGACCAAAGTGCCGTCTACTGCAGGTTCATTCAAATTAAATACAAATGTTTCGCAGTATTGTTCAGTAGAAGGCTTTTTGGAGGAATCTGTGCAGCAATGAATTTTTTTTCTGTAATGAGAAAAAAGAAAATCAGAAAATCTCACATTAGATTTTCTATCTGAGTTGTTTTAGCATGAATACAGCTGCTGTACAGTTGCCTGTGCAAGCCTCTTTGCAACCCACCTCCACCTAAGCTCCAATTTGCCATGTGATTTCGGATTTAGAGTCATGTCACTGAAGCCTGCTCGGGGTTTAGTGCTGCTGTTCTCCCTGTTTTAGGCTTTCCATTAGGCCATGCTCATAACAATCTTCTTTTAACTGAAATGCAACCAAATAAGAAAATAACAGCATCACTTGTTGTATCACTGATTAACATCTATCCATTTTGTATCTCTTAGTGTAAGTCTTAAGGAAAGGATTGTTTTCTTCAGCTGTTGAGGTTAATAGAGTGTTTCTATCAAGACAGTAGTGAGATGAAACCTGAGACAGAAGGCAGAAATACAAAGGTAACCCCTCAGACACTCACCTACACAGAAGCAACCACCCACTTACTGAAGAAGGCTTGATAAAATATTAAAGCAGAAGGTTTCAGAGATTCTCAAAGAAGAGGGATGATATGGCTAGCAGCTAATATAGAACAGACAAGAAATGATGCTACAGCTTCATTTGAGCCCAGAGACAAGAAGTCAGATAGAAGATGACAGAGAGAACAAGGCATCCCACCTTGTTTATGTTCTTTCCCCCTACCATTTTGAGATCAGCCTTCAACGTCAGTGAGAGGAAACAAGCGAGAGGAACCAACTGGCAAACGGGAAGGGAGGAGTGTGGAGAAATGAAGGGATGAGAGCTAAGTGCACAGGGAGAGCCAACCAGGCTAGCCAGTCAGAGAGGAAAAAGAGGGGAGATCAGCCACAGCCAGAATCAATTTCCCAGACCCAGAGTTCATTTCATCAATCAGCGCACAGATAGAGGCACATACACTACGGGTTAGCTTGGGCTCTTGCCAAGCGCGCGCTAATGTCCACCTCTCCCTTTCTTCCTTCCTTCTGCATTGGTATAAATGGCCTCTGCACTGCAGCTTTTCATCATGCTTGTTCCAAGTGGAACATTCCAGCAGTGAGTCCAGCTAACGATTAGCATTTCCTCATGTACTGGGAACTGAAATATACTTTTTAACTGCTGCCTCACATTTCACCGTAGAAAAAAATAAACTAGCCAAAAAAAGAAGGGAGGGGGGTCTTTGGGAGTTTGCAGCACCAGAGTGAGATGCTACATTTGACAGATGGAGTGGCAGTGTGCTAATAGCAGCAAACCACCACCACACATGCACAGTAGGACTTAACTGCACAGACTATGATGATAACAGTGGTGTTCCACCTCCCACCCTCACCCCTTCTGCATTTCTCTAACTGCAAATGTGCAGTGTTCTCAGCCCCAATCAAGAAATGATTAAAGTGCATAGGTTTCCAGCTTTAATTCAAAGGCTTTAAAAAAGTGTTGCATTAACTGTTTAGGAATTACAGCCATTTTTATAGATATTCTCCCAATTTCACTGCCTCAAGGGTAAAATGGGCAAATTGACATAACTTTAAATAAGAGGATTGTTTTTTATATTTCAATGAAAGCTCTTTGTAGCCTGTGAGTGCTGTATTTCCTCCACCAAGATGCTGTGCTTGGCCATTTCTGCAGATTCCTTAAATTGCTGCTTGTTTGAGTCTCTCTGCTTTCAGTTTTAGCTTCAGGGGCTGGAAAACATCTGTTGGGTTGGGATCAGGTGAACGACTTGTCTATTCAAGTATGCTATTTCATTACATTTAGAAACTCTTGGGTTGCTTTTGCAGTGTGCTTTTGGCCATTATCTAGTTGCCCTGTGAAGTGCTGCTTATAATTTTTGCAGCATTTGGGGGAATGTAAGCAGAGAGTATAGCTCTCAGAACTTCACAATTCATCCTGCTGCTTCTATCAGCAGTCACATGATCAATAACCACTAGAGGCCCACTTTCACTGGCAGCCATACTTGCCTGTTGTATGGCTGCATGGATAGATGGATACGGATATCACCAATTAATCTAACAAGCATGCCTTTGGACTTGTTAGCTCCTGGGAATTGTTGGGTATTTTAGCTGTCTAGTAGCCTGACGATGTAGGCAGGGCTAGCGTGTTCCTCAGGTCCATCAGTTTAATAAAAAGATTTTCTGGATGTGTTTATTTGTGCTAAACACAGCCATTAACCTTTTAGGTCCAGTGAAAGAGCTTTGATCATTTTTTCTTTGGTTTGTTGTCTTTTCCATTAATTCTGGGGTTCAACAATGGTTTAACATGTGGGTGGATTTAATTTAAGAGTTCAAACATAAGAGCTGTGGACTGCAAAATGACAACTTTCGACGTGAGCAAATGGCCAGGGTCTTCACTGGAAAAGGGAAAGTTGACTTAATGACTGTTAGTATTTCCCTTTAACTGCATTTTTTCACTTTTACTTTATTTAATTAATGTTATTATTTTTATTCATTCATGTTTCAAAGCAAACCTCTTTAACCTACTGCCTGTGCCAAGAAACTTTGCTTTTTGATCAATCCATGGCAACATATTGCAGACTAGAGATTTGCCTTTGGGTGAAAGATCTTGGAGAAAAAGTAAAATGTGACAGCCTGATCTAATGGGAAGACGGGTAAAGATGCCGCTAGCTTTCGTAAATAAAGAACACGGTGTCACCACTGAGTATTCACAATGGATTGCTTCACAAAATAGCGTCCATTGAAAAACAGTTGAACATTAGACATAAACAGTTTGGAATATTAGGTTAAGAGCTTGGTGTCCTTTTCCTGCCTATACTGGAAATTTGAAGCTAACCAAAGTAACCATTTACCCAAACTTCTCACAAATATGGAAACAGGAAATCATGACTACCCTGGATTTCTCCAAAGGGAAGCCAGATTTGCTGCCAGCATCTCTAAAGCCTATTATTTAAACATGTGCAATATTTCCTTAATGTACTCAGGTTGAAGGTTGGACTTTGGGCCATTGTGGCATCTTGATTCTCTTTGTTTTCAGTGGTTCTGTTGTAGATTTGTTGCTGTATTTGGGATCATTGTCCTTTTGTCCTTTTGTTTTAGCCTCATATGGTCTCATATTTGAATCTAGAATACTTTGATACACAGAGGAGGTCACCGTCGCTCAAGGTGCCCAGACCCTGAGCCCATTGAACAAGCACAAGTCGTCATCTTTCCACCACCACTATGATTCAGGATGATTTAGGCGTTTGTGCTGATACGCCATGTTTAGTGTTCTCAAACGTGGTGCTCTACATCAGCAGTCCCCAACCCCCCAGGCCGCGGACCGCTACCGTGAGTCATTTGGTACCGGGCCGGAAGAATTGAGGCTCGGGTTTGAAATTCATGGTTTTCAGGGGTTTTATCGGTTTTTAGCGTTATTTTTTAAAATCATTTTTATCGTTAACTCGGTTTCCCTGGGTCTTGTCCCGTGTGTTATGAATCAATCATCTTTTTTTGTTACAGGTACTGGTTTAATTTTGTTGTATTTATCCGCAACACCTTAAAGGCCGGTCCGTGAAAATATTGTCGGACATAAACCGGTCCGTGGTGCAAAAAAGGTTGGGGACCACTGCTCTACATTATGGTCAAACACATCCAATTGGGTCTCATCTGCCCAAAGTTACAGAAGTCTTTTTGTTTGTTCAGACGCAGCTTTGCAAAGCTAAGCCATGCTGCCATGTTGTTTAACCCTTCCAACCAAACTTGGCTGCCATGAACTTGAACTTTTAACATTCTAACTGAGCCCTGTAGAGTCTGACATGTTGCTCTTGGGGTTTTCTAGAGTTTCCCTTAGCCTTGCATTGCACCCTGGAGTGCATTTGCTGAGATGTCCACTCCTGGGAAGATTGTGGCATTGTGCTAATACACAGCTGAATGCTCCAAACCAGACTATTTGCTAATTAAGTACATTTGGTTAGCAGCACTTGGTTACAAGGATGTGCTTATTTTTTCACAGGAGTGCATACAATCACATGACTTTACCTACAAGAAATCTAATAAAAGTATATCCATATACTGCTTGACTAAATATCTGACATTTCGGCAACACGTTCAGCCTTTAAATTGCAGATTGTTTAAGGCCCTAAAAGAAAGTGCTCATTCATTGCTGCAGTGTACGAACAGATGAACACGGGGTGACACAGTGTATTGGCACAGAAGCTATTTTTCCTTCGCTGTGACCTTTATCTGAAATTATTTTAGCCGTCAAAATTGTTGCATATTATTTTACAAAACACAGGCCTGAAATGAGCACAAAAAGTATTATGATAATGGGAGTTTCGGTGCAGAAGGATAAAGTTTGCCTTGGATTTTCCTTCCAACACAATTTGTCTGTAGCTTCTTCATCATAAACCAGCCCGGCTGCCGGTTATTATAAACACTGAAGAATACATTTTTGCATTACAATGTAATGGCATATTGGAACCGCATGCTCAATTTCGGGTCTTATCAGGTCTAGCATATAGTGTCAGTCCAACACAGTGACAATATCCTATAGTGTTTGTGTCATAATATCATTCTCTGGTTTAAATGAGGTAAAGATTTGCATGCTCTATACATATTAATAACAGTAATGAGTAATTTGTGTCACAGTGGTTTGGTTAATCTGTTGCATCCAAATGACGCGGCGTGCATCAATGTCAGCTTTATTGCTTTTCTTTTAGCTGATCTAATAAAAAAAATAAAATGCCTGAAGGACCAGTGTGAGAGCCGATCCTTTATTCCAATATTAATTTCGGACGTCACGTTTTCTGATCCAGCCCTCCAGCCCCAGGATTGGACTGGTCTGCCACCTTGTTCTCCTTTTGCATCTATTGTGCATGTGGAAGAAAAAAAGCGAGACGACCTCGTCTGCGAGTCCATCAATCGTTCCCCCCCGAAGAACCATTATTTCAGTGTTTTAAGAAGTGCTGAAAGCAAATCTTGCAGGAGGGAACAAAGAAGGGGAAAAAAAATGTCAGTGCCTGAAGAAAGAGAGCTCCTTAATTGAGAGTGAATCAACCTTTGCCTCTAGCTGAATGTCAGAAGGTGTGATTGGAGATTGGCTGCAGATAATGAATAATTACATCAAAGTTGGTGCACTGCTTGTGTGTGTGTGTGTGTGTGTGTGTGTGTGTGTGTGTGTGTGTGTGTGTGTGTGTGTGTGTGTGTGGCTGTATTACCCGGCACGGCTTGCAGTCGGCGTATGTGCCTGCCACTGACTTTGTGTATGTTCCTGTATACTAACAGGTGCAGAGGTGTGTGCTCTCTCTTGCGTCAGCCTCTGAGTGCTGTGTGTGTCTGTGACTGTGTGTGGGCGGATTAATGTGTACAGGGTATGTTTTGAATGGGGAACAGCCAGCTGGTGCTATTTGAAATTCCCAATCAGTGCTCTGACTCCTCTTGCTATCACGGTGGCTGGAGACAAACATAAAGTTAAAATTATAAAGTATCCGAGGCTGGGGGAGCTATTAGATTTATTCCACGTGACTGTAACCCCCACCCCCACCTTTTTTTTTTTTATGAGGAATGCTTTTAATACACTCGAGCACATGGCTCCTCTTATCGCCTTTAGCTTTATCCCCATGCTGTTGTGGAGTCGTACTAAAGCTCTTATTCCCCTTCATAAATCCATTGATCAAAAAAGAGAGGGCGTTCTGTGGTGTGGCATTACCAACGTTCACGTGCACCTTCACTTCCACTTTCGGGATGTCACAATTGCACAAACTGTCACAATTGCTTTTAAAGAAGCGTAAAGAGGGAATCCAAATTTGACCTTTTTTTTTTTTTTTTTAACTGAATTAAATCTGTGATTTTCATGATGAAGCCTGGAAAAGCGACTATTACTAGCATTATTAGCCACCTACTGCACTGTAATGGCTTAGAAACAGCTTCTTTTTTTTGTCCCAGCGGCGGTCAGGCTCTTTTAGCTCTTTCGGAGCACTGGTACCAGGAATGAATTGCCTTGCTTGACCAATTAGTATTCCATTCCTAAATCTCGCCATTGGCATTTTTAAATCTTTAATGGCTCTTAATTTTTCATCTTGTCTGGAGGATGTTCTTGTTTCCTCCTTGCTTACCCACTCCGGCATTGTTGCGGGGAAATTAAAGATGGCATATTAGTCCTTCGACGACATTAATATGCAGAGAAGATCCGATTCGAATGGCTGCAGATAGCTGCTGCTGCTAGCAAAGATCTTTTACATCCCTTGAAAATTGTTGTGTTATAATTATTAATTTTTATAAAATTTATTTATCCATTTATTTTGTAGTGCGTTTGTGCATTGGGATTGTCTGCATGGAAGAACATTTATCACACCAATTAAAGACCGTTGCCTTAAGTCATGTAAGAATTGGTCTCTGGACTTGTGAGCACTGACTCTGATTCATTTACATGATTATTTTTTTTCTCCCTGTAGATAAAAGCAAACAGCAGCAAAAACACAAGAGAGCAACATCCATTGTCATTACAGATTCAGGTGTCGCTGCTGCAGGTCGATGATCCATGTCTTTTAAGTGAATGGGAAATAGACTCGTGAAATTGCTCAATATAAAAATTATTATGAAATTTAAGCTAAAATGAAAAAGAGAAAGGGGTGAAAAAAGAAACTCTCCACGCTTCTTCCTCACACAGTCCCACAGGATTGTGCGATTTGTTTCTCAGTGCTCAGCTCCCTTTGATCTTCCTTCACTCAAACCATTTACCACATCGCCACGTCAAGCTGCCGCAGTCCCAGGCCAGCTTAGCTTCCGCTCACTAAATCAATGATTTGAACTCCCTAGGCCATGGTGGAGACCGTCAACAATTTGCTACAGCCGCAGGCCCAGACGGCTTGGAGGGAGCTGAGCACAGGCGAGCAGCTGAGGGCTGCCACCATGCTGCTGGACACGGTCGAGCAGGGAGCCTTCGTCCTGGCTGATAACCTGCTCAAGACGGACATCGTGCAAGAGAACACCGACAACATCCGTAAGTATGCACAGCCACGCTTGCAGTTTGCATGTTGTCATGTAAAAAAAAAAAGCAAAATAAAACACGTACATGTATGCAAAATCAGATGATTTGTAAGAAAGAGAGTGCCAGTTTACAACACACTGACTAATGCATTCCTTTGAAAGTATACGGTATATGGTAAATGAAACATATACTATTTTATTGCCTCCTTTTCTAATGATCATTAAGCAATATAGTATGTGTGGTAATGTGTTTAATGTAGTGGCTGTAGTCATTAAACAAAAACGGTTGTTTACCAAGTTAAAAATACACATTAATTATTTGAAGTTATCTAAATGTTTGAATGAGGGGAAAACCTCATGGACGGATTTCTCTTTGCTTTCTTTTTTTAGGGTGGATGGATGAATGGATTGATGGATGAATGGATTGATGGATGGATGTATGAATGAGTGGATGGATGGATGGATGGATGGATGGATGGATGGATGGATGGATGAGTGGATGGATGGATGGATGGATGGATGGATGGATGGATGAATGAGTGGATGGATGGATGGATGGATGGATGGATGGATGAATGAGTGGATGGATGGATTGGTTGGATAGATGGATGAATTAGTGGGTGGATGGCTGTATTAGTGGATGGATGAGTGGATGGATAAGTGGATGGATAGATCGTTACATGGATGAGCGGATGGATGGATGATAGATGGTTGGATGTATGGATAGACGGATGAATTACAGGTGGATGGCTGTATTAGTGGATGGATGGATGAGTGGATGATAGATGGGTGGATGGTTGGATGGATGAATTAGTGGATGAATTAGTGGATGGATGGATGAGTGGATGATAGATGGATGAATTAGTGGATGGATATATGGATGAGTGGATGGATGTGAAATTGAATGCCAGCGAGCACATTACATTTAATTTGGCGTTCTTTGTTTGAGTGAACCAGCTTGGGTAGAATTATGTTCTCAAGCTGCTGGGAAACAGATTATTAGCTCATCTGGAAGACACTGCATTTTCCAATTATGACAGACAATCATAAGATGAGTTTAAAGAGCCGAGCGTTCGTTTCTGTCGTTGCATTTTTATTTGCTATCGTTTGTTTTTCCCAGTATTTTTCTCTCACGTGCCTAAAGAGCCTTGGCCGATCTTGCTTGTTGCACAGGCACACGAAGTTCACCACGCAACTATTGATCCCCTCGCGCTGACAGGGGAGCTTTTGAGGTGTTGGATCAAGTGTGAAGGTCACTGGAGTAATGCTCTCTGTCTTGCAGGAGGTGAAATCTGGCAGGGCTGCTTATAGCTGATGGCAGCCGGCTGTAAACTGACAATTATCTCTAATGATTGTGTTTATATTCGTGTCAGTTATTAGCAGGAATTAACCACTGGTGCTGCAGATCAGGGATCGGTGCTCATTATTCAGTGTATAAATACCAAGCGAGCTCAGATAATAGAAGTTGTGTCATTACGGTTGTCTCTGGTGGGGTAATTCCAAACTGGATGCATCCGTCGCTGGGACTTTCTTTTTTTTTGCAGCTTACATCGAGAACCGTGTAAAACTTAAATAATTGGAGCTAGCGGGGCAAAAATAATGCCATGATGTATCGCCCTATTCTCTGAAGACATAGGATTTTTATCCCATCCCCCCCCCCCAAAGTTCCTGCTGCCATGGCAACCTAAAAATATAGGTCTGCTGGCTTAAAAGGAGGCGAGCGTAAGGAGAATTAATAAAATGGGTTTTATTGTATCTGGCACACAATTCATCTGGGTATTAAGGAGATTCTGGGCTCGTTTGGAGAAGGGGGGATGAAACGATGCCTGCAAAACACGAGTGAGATTTTATAGCACACTGTGGTAGTCTGGTTAATTATGTGCTGGTGACATGTTTACTGGGCCTTATCTCTCTGTTTGCTGGGCTTTTTTTTTTTCTTTTTACCCAGACAGTCGCCTCCTGCAATCCCTCATGCCATGCAGGGTAGTTAAATGAGGACAAGGGGGCCCTTCCAAACATTTGTAATCACTACAGCAGCTAATTACTTATCCCTCACTTTGCCTTGCATGTGACATTAAGAGTGTGTGTGTGTGTGTGTGTGTGTGTGTGAGCAGGTGCACTGCACTTAAGACACCTGGAGACGTCCTTTCAGCGTCAGGCCGAGCTGGTTCTCTCGCTTTAAAGCGAATCTCGAACCCTTTTTAAAAAGCCTTGCTATAATTTTAGGCTCAAGCTGATAATGAGATCTATTCTGTGCGCTTTCAAAGAAGGATATTTCTGCAGTCATTGTGTCTGTGTTTGTGTTTACGCGTCACGCTGCGTGTGCCCGTCTCGAGCTTTTGTCTGCGAGAGAGCGCGCGCTCCGCTCTCTGCATGATAATCTTGTGAACAGATTTCTGCCGATTAGCGTGTTATTTAAACCAGCTTTGAAGGTATAGCCTTCGGGGTCCAACAACTCCTATGGCATCAAAGAAATTCCCTAAAGCCCGTCGTAAGCTCTTTTACACAACCGCACAGGGGAAAAGAAAGACAGCAAGGGGGAGAGGGAGAGAGGGAGGGAGACGGAAAAATGCTTCCTTTATTCAGAAGGCAGCCTCTTGGAATCCAGGGAACAGTAAGCTATCTGGGGTATTGTCTTAGCTAAGTTGAATAGGAATGTATCACAACCCCCTGGCCTTTACAAAAGCGCAGGAGAATGCTAATACAAAAGATTTTTTTTATGGGAAACCCTGGTATGAGAACAGATCCAAAGGCAGGATTAAATGTGGCCTCTTCGTAGCTTCCTGTTGGCTGTAACCTTTATCAAAGTCAGAGGTGTCACAGTCCGCTGACATGAGATCATCAGCTGAATGCCTTATCGGCCTTAATTAAGTTTCTTTTTCTTACACTGAATCAATTTTTGTTTCAAGTTGAGATTCTCCACTACAGACTAATCTGCCTGCTAGTTCAAGTAGAACTCTGGATAGGCTGCCACTCCTGGCGAGTCGCATTATAACTGAGTGGCATTTAGCTGGCAGCGGATGTCTGGACTGATCGTAGCCGGCAGTCACCTCATTCAAACGGTGTTTTGGGTGAACTGGTGTGGCTCGCTTACTCGAGAAGGCGACCTGTAAGTGGAAAGGCTGTTGCAGAGGCCTGGGTTCGAGTCATTATCTGCGTGTCGCTCTCCCACTCGGCCCCTGCGTTACTGTTCTCCTGACTATCCTATCAATAAAGGCTAGGAAAAAAGACGTGATTGTTACTATTTTTCAGAACGCATTCCTCAAACTGATCATGTCGCCATCGTTAGAAAGCATAAAAAAAACGTAGCAGAGACATGTAAGTCAAAGAAATCCGTACCAAGCTGGCAACCGCCATCTTTTTGTCTTTGAGCCAAACATCACTGGTTAGGTGTCTGACTGCCGGCTGAGCCTCAGCAGGTAGAGCGGGTTGGCTACTAATTAGAAGGTCAGTGGATTGATCATTGACTCCTCCAGTCCGCACGCTGGAGTACCCTTGGGCAAGATACCGAACCTCAAGTTGCCCTTGAAGCATCCATCAGAGTGTGAGAGTGTTTGTGTGTGTGTGAAGGTAAGAAAGCACTTCGAAGTCGATAAAAGTATGAATGCATGTATGAATGGGTGAATGGGACTTGTAGTGGAAGGCAATTTGAGTGCTGAAGTGAGTAGAAAGGCGCTGGATGAAAGTGTCTGTAGTACAACTTTAAAAAGTCCTATTTGAGCACCAATCCATTTACCATTGCACGCTCATGTGGTAGCACTTTGTCAATCAAAGTAGACACAGCCTAAAAGTGTCTCTTTTTTTCTATCCATTTTCAGTTTAAATGGGACTACAATTTACAAAATAAACATTATACTTTAATGAAAAAAACAAAAAAGACCCTCAACGAAAAAGAAATGTTTCCTAAGATTATATTTTTCACACACTTCTATGCATTTGGACATACTTTTTGAAACCAGAGTAGCCACCCCCTGCTGGCCGTTAGAAAGAATTCACCTCACTGGCCATCTTTTATCCACAGTTTGTGCTTTACATGAGAGGTCAGAGGTCGAGGCAATCTTGTGAATGCCATAACTTAAAAATGTGGTCACTTGGGATTTTCAAATTGAATCCTGGTGACCTTGACCTCAAGGTCAGAGGTCAACTTTTCTGAAAAACACCTAGGATTTTGACCTTTATACCACAGGTGCATCTACAAGGATGCTGAGGGGTGGCTCTGGTGAGTGCCAGTTTTTTTTATAAGGATTAAGAAGAAGACGTAGGGTCTTACAGCTTTTCATTTGCTGTTTTCCTGCGGTTTCGGTTTTTACTGTAAGCTGGTCACTGCTTGTTGGACTGTCCCATTGTTTTTCCATCTCATGGAAGTCTGTAGGTGTCTAGATTACAATATAACCTATTAATACCATTTCCGTTACTGTTTCTTCAGCTTATACCAGATTTTACACATTTGCAGTGACATTTCTTTACAAGAGCTGCACAATCGTGGCTAAAACTGTAATCTCTTACATAAACGTCAGCATTGTTTACTTACACCCACAGCCTCTATTAATCCACACCGCACATTTAGAAATGTGCATTTGTGTAACTTCTTTTCTGTATTTCTACCGAGCTGTGAATCAGCAGACTCATCTCAGCGCTCTGGGAGTTAATTTGACATTTAGGAATGCCTAGACTTCACACAGGTCACCTGTACTTAAGAGAGGAGCACACTAGACTGCTTTATTAAATTGAATTGTATCATGCCGTAATAACTTTGATGGAACGAGATTTTTATTTGAGCCAGGCTCCTATCAGCAGCTCATTTTCCTCTGCTGCGTGACACCAGAGTCTTTGAACCATAAATTAGGAGCTCGGTGCTCGCTTCAGACACAACAGCTGTTGAACTGCTGCAGAAGCGAGCTTGTCTTGTCCCGTCGGTCTTTATTTTCTCCTTGCATCGTTCACTCTCTGTGCTCTTCAAGAGAAAAAGATTCCTCAGAATGAAGGTGTCTTTTTTTTTTAATAAAGCAAAGACAGCCTTTGTTGTTACAGTTTAGGGGAAAAACAACATTGCCATGTGTAAACTGTACACAGTCGCAACAGATAACTTCTTCTGTCAATGCTGAGTGAATCAAGTGAGGATGTGTTGTATTTAGAGCTCTTTGGCGATGCAGTGATTAATGCTGGCTTTTGGAAAACTGCTTTTCTTCATGTACCTATGAAGCATAAAAACTGATGAGAGAAGTTGTAAACGACCAGTAATGAATGGATTTGGATGACTTATGATTTTTAATCTAATATCTGTTACCATCACGAATGGGACATGTTATTACCTAATGCGAGCTTATCATGTGAAAAGTTTGATTGATCATCAGAGGAAACTTTGTTATGTTAGCATAGTTTGAAACTTTGGTGCTGATTAAAGAAGCAATAGATCTTTCTAGTTGAGTTGCCGGAGCATCAGCTAATAATAGCGTCAAAATGCAGCTCTAAAAAATGACTTTCTTTTGGAAAAATGCTGAAAAAGTGATGATTTCCTGCAGCGTTGTCTGCTACTCCCTCCACTATCCAGTGCAATCTGGCTTCCCTAAATATAAATCGGAGTAGCTTGTTGACGAGGCCAGATGTTTTTTCACCAGTTAAAGATGCTGATCAGTTTGTCCTATCCGGTGTTTAGGTGATGACGTATGAACCCTGTTTCCGGGTCGAAACTACTCTGCGTTTATCAATGCTGTTGTCTTTTTAGCGTGTTTTATTGCTTTGTATCTTGTTCTATTAAATCTCAACAAGCCCCTACAAAGTCAGTGATCACTGTTGGCCTCTCTCATTTTTTATTGTCACTGTTCATTTTAAACTCAGTTTTTAAAGCCTTACGATAACTACAGCCCAGCCCATGCAGCTGTATGTTAATGACTAAGCTTTTATTGTATCAGTTGTTCTCCTGACTGAAGTTCAGTGCGTTTACAGGATTCTGTCATGTAATTGCATCTGTCCCAAACTATCAGGAACCCTCACATTAAAAAGTTAGCGTTCATCCTCCAGCTTCACTGTCTTTATGTTATGCTAACCATAGCTGTTTAGCTAGCCACCACATAGCACATCATTATATAAAGCTAATCCAACTTCAGTAACCCTACAAATGTCGCTGCTGTTTACTTTTCTGTCTTCAATTATGTTGGAAGTGATAGCAGAGCTGTACGTTTTAATTTTTTCAGAAATCTCTCGGTCAGAACATGCTATATCATGTTTAGGTGGGAACTAGCGAGCTAACGTCCGGCTAACTTCTCACTCTGTTAAAGTTAATAAACTCTGTTTTCATGGATGCCTGGATTTTAAACGTAATTGTTACACCTGGTAGAGCAGCCACATCGAACATTTTATTACAGATGAAATAATTTAGCCAGTGACTGTCTGTGATGCTGCAGTGTATGTTTTACTTTGGGACCTGAAGCAGAGGTTGAGGTTGGACCCGGAAAATGGCTAATGACGTCAGACTTAAAGACGGTTATCCATGAAGGGAGTTGCAAACCCTGGTGTTTATCTTTTTCTGGGGCCAGTGCTTCAAACTCAAGCCAAGTTTATTGCTTCTTTAACCATCTTTGCTCATGTCATCAATTAAAATGATAAAATTGCATTAGATAATACAACATGTCATTAAAATAAAGCAGTGATTGTTTGACTGTGTACATATTTTATGAAGACTTTTCAAAGTGTTCCCAAACTTTTGGGTACTGCTCTGCATGCTTATTTACGGGCTTGGAAAAACAAAAATTTGATACAATGATTCAGTCGGTTGCTTGTTGTTGTTCTTCCCAGGAGCCATTTTGTAAACCAGTCATGGAAGTCATAGAAAAGTCAAAAAAATAAGTAAAGTCAGCTTGGTTTGAATTGGGGAAAGGAACATCCAGCTCTGTGTCAAGGCTATAACTCTGAGATTTTTTATTAATGTTGTAAAAGAAGTGAGTCAGACTCAGCCAGTCTGCAAAATACTTTCCATGTACTCGATACTCTAGCTAAATTCTTAGTTGAGAGGCAGGACCCCAGTGTCCAAAGCGGTTGCTGTAGCCCTCTATTGATTGCTTAATGTTGTTTGCTTGCTTGGGTTTGTTCTATTTTGTGCAGAGCTGGAGGTAGCGAGAATGAGCACAGATGGGAATTTGCCTGATCTGAAGTTCCCACAATCCGGAGGACAAGGCAACTCTATCCACCTCTCAGCGAACACACTGAAGCAGCACGGAAGAAACGGTAAGAAGTTCGACCTTTTGAATTTGCTTTTATTGCTCCCGTATTGTGGGTTTGAAGTGCAATCTTGGCTCATGCGCGCCTTCACTCTGTGTTTTATTATTCATGGTTATGATAAATTTAAGAGAAAAGTTTCAACTTTGCTACAATAGAAATATTGTTATGTTACTTGGCTTACGAGAGCTGCTGTAATTAATCAAAAATTCTTTTGCTGTTTGTCGTCTTTTCTTTTTTGCTTCTTCCACTTGTGTCATTGCATGGGCCTCCATTGGTTTTGGAGGAATTTTATCACAGATGCTGGTGAATAACTTTCGCTTTGCTTCCCCAGTCCTTTGTTGGTCTGCATATAAAGCGCTTAGATCTTTCTGCAGCCTCTGAATAAGACCCTGGCTGTTGAATTAGTTACATTCAAGCTCTGCCACTAAACTGTAAATGAGGCAGTTAGACTCTATACATAGATATCTTTGGGAGCAGTGTCGCCCCATTTTTAGACTTTTATTATCAGCTCATGCAAATCAGAATCGACTCAAGCTGCGTCCCCGTGTCTGTGCTGGATGACTAAGTCCATGTCCAGCCGTGCCCAGGCGGATCATTATAGCAGGGTGGCGAATATTTCCCCGATATGCAGTTCCACAGCACCCAAATTGTTTTCTTTTCATCAGAGTGAGTGATCTCAGACACGGCGGGAGGGAACTTTGAATGCACAAAAGTGAGACAGCAGGAGGCAATGGGGAGAGGAAAAAGGAGGAAATGATTAACAAGAAAAATGGTTGCCTTTGTCAGTGCCAATAGGAGTCCTGTTTTTTTTTATTTAAGTCTGATGATTTCTGAATGATTTCTGCTTTTCTGCCTCGTGTGCAGCCATATTTGTAGCCCTGTCTGTTGTCTGTACTATGTGCTGCTCTGACTTCAGATTTAAGAAGCTTTGTTTAGTGAGTGGGTCCATTCGTTATCACTTTTAGCATTTTTCTAATTTGAGTGTGCTGTGTGAGCGGTATAAATAACATGACAGATTATCATGTGCATTGTTTTCACATTATGTAAGTAGTACTGCACCCTAGGTTTGTGGACACAATCCAAAAAAACATTGAGTATAAACCATTTTAAACTATAGTTCAGATACCTCGGCTCTCTGGTGCAAGAAAAGAAAGTGGCATCAACGGCGGAAGTACACTCAAGAATCGTTCAGGCGGCAGCGGCGGCTTTCGCCTCCCTCCGATGGTGCATCTGGAAGAAGACAAACGTCACCCTCATCACTAAATCCGCCTGTACTGCACACTGGTATTGCCCATTCTTCTCTATGGATCCGAGACCTGGGTCATAATCAAGCACGACCTCAACAAGCTCGAGGTCTTCCAAATGTGCTGTTTGCATCAGATTCTCAGTGTCGCTCGGTGACCGTCTCAGCCACAGCGTGGTATGTAGTCAGTGTCACCAGCAGCCCTCGATGGAAGAGCTGATCTAGAAGTGACGACTTCATCTGCCGCATGAGTGACCATCGCCTGCCATATCGCATTCTGCTGTAGCAGCACCCCACTGGAGACATGCGCCCAAGAAGAGTTGGATCAAGCAAATTGAAGATGATCTTAAACAACGACGTCTCATCCTCGATCAAGCAAAGGTCAAGGCCAGATATCACAAGGCCTGGAAGTGCATCGTTGACCAAGATGGAAACCCTACGGCACCCACTGCGACGTATTGGCTTCGGGCGACCTGTCCTCCTGACCGCCAGCTAGGGAAAAAAGAAGAAAGAAAGAAAGAAAGAAAGAAACTATAGTTCAATGTCTTTTCACGGGACATCTTTAAAGGGGACGGGACATGATTTAAAGCCACTGGTTGAGGAAGTTTTAGCCAATAGTCAAAGCACTCAATCATCACTGAAAGCGAGCAGGAAACTGTTTACTGTCTGAAAACATGTTTAGCTTGGAAGACTGGCCAGTGACTCTCCTATCAGTGCCCAGCCTTACTGTGTGTGTGTGTGTGTGTGTGTGTGTGTGTGTGTGTGTGTGTGTGAGTGTGAAAGATCTATTTTAAAATGAAGTGATACCCCATCCAGTGCGTTCTTTAATCAGTGCGAGACTGTTCATAACTGTCCTCTTGCAGGTGAAATCCGAATAGCGTTCGTCCTGTACAAGCACATCGGGGTCTATCTTTCAACTGAGAACGCCAGCATGAAGCTGGGCAGCGAAGCCCTGGCCACCAACTACTCTGTGATCGTCAACTCGCCGGTCATCACAGCCGCCATCAACAAGGACTCTAACAAAGTCTACCTCTCTGACCCGGTCATTTTCACCATTAGACATCTGCAGGTAATTCTGTGCGTCCGCATGTTTGTGTATCTGAGAGATGGGTTTCACTTTGATGTCAGTGCCTCTGATTTTTTTCATTCACGTACAAAAAATGCGCTCACACATTCACTTTCTTGATAGCACCTGTCATCACGATTTCCTCTATCACCGAAGCGCAACAAAACGTACAAATCCCATCACAAACCCGGGAAAATTAAGCGAATGTGAACAAGTTTTATTCAAGGAAAGGTGTGGAAAATTAAATTGTGGAAAACAACGTTGCTCACAGGGTGATGGCAAGAACACCTTGTTGTTTATTAGTTTGAACAGCAACCTGATCTCCTGAACAAATATCAGTCATATTCGGCCTCGATGGAGGCTGCTTAGTCATTGTGGGGAGTCGTGACTTTCCCCTCTTGACTCTATTATCTTCTCCACACTCTGCTACCCTCAAAATATCCCTGTTTTGTCTGCAAACAGAGCCTTCAGCTATTACCGGAGATGTTGAGCAACCATAGCAGAATTGCGGCGGGTCTCGCGTGTGGGAGGGACCTGGAAGAAAGCTACAACAGCAGAAAAAAAAGGAAAAGGACCCAGAGCGCAGAGGGAGGGAGGGAATAAGAGAAAGGGACGATAGCTTATGGAAGTCAAAAATTAAGTGGTGGGGAAATGTCAGGGGGGCAATGTCAGCGCAGTTATTGCTCTGACTCACCTGCCTTAAGTGTAATTTGTGATTTGGACTGTAGATTCACTAATTTTACTGTTGCTCTAATGTTAGGGTACTGGCGCTTTTTATACCCTTTTCTAGCTCAGATCAAGTCATTTCAATAAAAAGTGCCCTTTTGGAAAAGCTTCTCCTGCTTGTAGTCCTGCAGTGTGCCAAGAGAGCCGCCTCGTCTTTTCCTCACGTAAATGTGCCCTCGCCAAAATAAAAAGATTTATTTTTAAAGCAAATCTCGTCCTCATGAGGGGCTGTACAGTTAATCGCATGATAGTCGTGATTATAATCTCGTCTTCCTCCGTTAATTAAATTTGATTGGTTGCATTATTATATATAGTATTGACTGTTGCATCAAATCGAGAGCTCCCTGTTCTTGTAAACCAAACAGAGGTGCTGCTGAATGAGCTCTTCGTTTAACGGGTCTCTATTTGCTTATTATATTCTGGTGTGATAAAACTGTAAAGACTGTGATATGTGAGTACTACTCTGCTCATTTACAACTCCATATGTTTGTTCTTGGATTGCTTTTGCTCTGGGTGGGATATATTAGTGAGCAAGTGAACATTTTGTCCTCAGTGTTGATCTGTTAGCAGCAGAAGAAATGGCCAACTGTAAACATTTGAGGGAGTTTGACAAGGACCAAACTGTGATGGCCGGCGCCAGTCTGCAGTGGTGATTATCTATCAAAAAGGGTTCCAAGGAAGTGTAGGGGGCTGCATAGCTGTAGACGAGTCAGGGTGCCCGTGCTGACCTCTGTTCACCACCAAAACCATCAACAATGGTCACGTGAGCATAAGAACTGGATGCAGTGGAAGGACGTGTCCTGCTATGTTGAATCGTGTGTGTTGCTTACCTGGGGAACACCTGACACCAGGATGCATTATGCAATGTGATGCTTCAAACCTCGGGTCGTGCCGTTAATGCAGATGTTACTTTGACACCACCTACAGAAGCACTGTTGTGGATCATGTGCACCCTTTCATAAAAACTGTATTCCCTGATAGTGGCCAGAAAGCAGAAATGGTTCAGGTATAATTTGAGGAGCACAACAACGAGTTTGAGGTGTTGATTTTGCCTCCAAATTCTGCAGATCTCGGTCCAATCGAGCATCTTTGGGATGTGCTGGACGAAGGAGTCGGATCCACAGATGTTCCACTTCACACCTTGCAGGATTTGTTGTTAACATCTTTGTGCCAAATACCACAGCAAAGCTTCAGGGGTCTCATGGAGTCCATGTCTCGACTGGTCAGGGCTGTTCTGGGAGTAAAATGGGAACCAGCACAGCATTAGGTATTGGTGTATTTATATGGGCCTTAGTACAGCTACAGTCCATCCACTGTGTGAAACAACTTGAGGTACATAGCAGCTTCATGTAAACCGAATCCAGCCACTGTATAGTGTAGGCATTACATTACTTCTATATTAGGCTTCCATACTAAATCCAAGGTACTCGTCTTATAGCTCTTCTAAGTTGAATCTAGCTCAACTTTGCCCTTGAAAATTAACATCTAAACCATGCGGTTTTGGATGACTGGTCTTCTGAGATGATGATGTGTCCTCTAGTTATGGTTTCGCTTCCTTGCCTCGCCACTTAATGGGACCAATTAAAGCCATTAATGGGACAGAGGGTCATCCTACCTCCTCTCCGTGTAATATTTAACGCAGGGTTTGGGTGTGTGAAGGGTAAACTCAATCAGCGGCAAATTTACATTCGCAGAGGATAAACGTTATTAGACTAATCACCCTGCAGCGTGTGAAACTATGAAAAGCTGCAGCATCGCCCAGCATCTCCAGCAAGAACGCAGACGCGTTTAACCTTGGAAGCTGAGGGTCGCTGTGGAAAGGATATCGTGCGTCTCTGTGTGCACGCTCGCTCTTTGTTTTCGTAGCTGCAAAAGAATTGGGCTCAAGAGGAAGAGGCTGTTGATGTGTCTATTTATCAGCAGCTGCGTTCTGTTGTGCTTGTCTGTTACTCAGCCTCGGTGTTGTGGGTGACTTTTATGAAATGGCGAGCAAGATGGCAGGGAGGCGTGCCCGTCATTAGGACCGGAGCCCGGCACAGACAGCAGTGGTGCCCATTAAGCTGTGGGGCAGCTCACTGTCACGCAGTGAAAGTTAAAGAGAAAGGTCAAAAAAGCACAATGGATGACAGGCAAGGGGGCCGCTTGATGCTTTATGACAGCAAAAACACCTGCTATTCACTTTACAATGGATATGGATTGCATTGGGGAGAAATTGGACCCTTTTTTTTTTTGAGGATGTTTGCTCTGAAAATAAAAGTAAAGCAGAAATAAGCCAAGCAAATGTGCGATTAACTTCAAATCCCTTTGCTGTCTTTCCCCCTCCGAACAGCAATCTGAGGAGAACTTCAACCCCAACTGTTCGTTCTGGAGCTACAGCAAGCGAACCATGACTGGTTACTGGTCGACGCAGGACTGCCGCTTGCTAGGCACCAACAGGACACACACCACATGCTCCTGTACACATCTGACCAACTTTGCTGTCCTCATGGCTCACGTGGATGTAAAGGTGAGCCTGTTTTTTTTAACTTGTTTAATCCTCAGAAACACATTGATCCGTCGTGGTTTACACAAGCGACTCCTTCCGACGTGGTTTGCTGGCGATAAAAAGCTGGTTCACGTCGTATAAAGTTGATATCTACGTTGGAGTTTATTATATGTTTTATACTTGCTTTGCTTTTCAATTTAGCGGGTAATCGACTGCCAGCTGTTTTCTGACCTTCACAAGGCTTTTGTCTGCTAACATTTAAAGTACCCGCATTCATACGCTTTTAAACAATGACCCTGTGTCAGTGCGTATTGATTGCAGCCATCTTAAATCTCCATTTGTGTGAAGTAACCCAATATGTGATGGCTCCACTGTGTTGTGTTGTTTTGGGTTTTGTGAGCAGCGGCTTTCAGAAATGCATTTTATGCTTTGCCTTCATAAATAATGATTTGTTTTTGGCCTTCAAGCCTTTGTTGAAGCTCTGTGAATGGGCCTTGGTCGATGTAGTGCTAAAAGACGTGTGTTTTCACCTGTCCTTGTACGGTCTCTCTCTTAAAAAACCTCACATGAGAGCTTCTCTCCACTTCAAAAATCCACTTTCGATTGTATTCCCGGAGGCAGTTAGCCTAGCGTAAAGACTGGAGGCTGCTAACCTGGCGTTGGACAAACTTAGAGGGGTTAATGGAAGCTGTACAAAAAAGTATAAAAGAATAGTGGAGTTGAGATTTTGGGTGACGTTAATACTGTGCATGTTGGAGCTGGCAAATAAAAAAACGTCTTTTTCCGTGTCCAGCCACGAAGGAAGCCATGTTTTAGTTCTGATGTTGACAGACAGCTTAATTATTTCTGTCACAGGAAGTTTAGGAGCTGACTGCTGACAGAGCAGAGTAGTTTTTGGTATCTGTTATGGCATCTGTCTCTTCAGAGTGTCTCTTATAATTCAGTGGCAGAAAAGAAATATACACTCTGTCTGCACCATTCCAGCTGGCCCCTGTCCATATAACCACTAGACCTTCCTTCACCTTCCCGTCTTTCCGAGTCTGATTCTATCTCGCTTTTTTATCGTAGTGACAGAGCATACATCTATGTTTTAAAAAACTAAACCATTATGCACATAATTTAAAAAGAAATGTTAAAAAAATGTTAAATCTTAAATGTAGAGGAATGTGGCATAACCTGAATTATTGAACATAGCTGACCAATACCACAGAATTAAAGTTATTAAGACTAATAAAAACATTTCTCTTGATATGTCAGTCATTCAGGTCTTGGTAGTCCTAAGTGTTTGAGCTGAAAGCAACTGGGCTTCTTTTATTGGTTCATGAAGACATTTGTACCCCTGTGAGGAATCTTGGAGTTATTTTTGTCAAGGACATGTCCCTTAGTGCGCATATTAAACAAATATGTAAGACTTCCTTAATTCATGTTTGCAATATCACTAAAATTAGAAACGTGATGCTGAAAAACTAGCTTGTGCATTTATTACTTTTAGACTTGACTGTTGCAGTTCATTATTATCAAATCGCTCTACAAACTCCCTGAAAAGACTTCAGTTGATCCAAAATGCTGCAGAGCATATTCCTCCCATATTATATTCTGTTCACTGGCTCCTTCCCCTCACATACAACATCTTGAATAATCAGGCTCCATCTTATCTTAAAGACTTCATAGTATCATATTATCCCAACAGAGCACTTTCCTCTCAGACTGCTGGCTTACTTGTGGTTCCTAGAGTATTTAAAAGTAGATGTAAAAGAAGGCAGAGGCTTCAGCTTCTGTGGAAACAGCTCCCAGTTTGGATTCGGTAGACAGACACCATCTCTACTTCTATGATTAGGCTTAAAACTTTCCAGTTTGATAAAGCTCATAGTTAGTGTTGGATCAGGTCACCCCGAACCACCCCTTGGTTATCGCCCCACACCCAACTGGTCACAGCAGATGGCCGCCCGTCCCTGAGCCTGGTTTTGCCAGAGGTTTCTTCCTGTTTTTCATCCCTACTGTTGTCAAGCGCTTGCTTATAGGTGTCGTTGTTGGGGTTTTCTCTGTATTATTGTCGGGTCTTTACCTTAATATAAAGCGCACTACGATTAGGGATGGGAATTTCACGATTCCGATTCCATTTTCGATTCTGTTGAACGATTCGATTCTTTATCGATTCTTGTTTTTAAAAAAGGAGAACACACAGGCCGATTAGCTTAGAATTTTGTTTTATATCTTCTCTTTGAACAAGATAGAAATTTAGGAGTAACATGGCCTTACAAACCCAACAGTGAGATCTTAAGAGATCCACAGCCTACGGCTCTTCAATGGGGTGTCACAGGGTCCCCAGGAAAAAAATTGTAAATGTAAAATAATAAAATAAATATTCTTCAGTAGCAATAATTACAATTACAGAAGAATATCCAGTAATGTCCCTGCCTACAATTAAACACATCTGCTGTGGCAAATGGGTGTAAACCACAAACTTAGTCACTGCTCGGTGACATTCGTCCTGGCCTGAAAGGAGACGCTACCGGTAGACTGCAGCGAGAACTGCCAGCATCTGAGCCAGACTGTCTGTCTGTCTCATCATGGTCACCTAAATGCACACTAATGGCAGGTTTTGTAATAAGGCAGATCGCGCTAACATAATATGCACTGTTAGTTGATTATTTACCTGCCGCATTAACGGAAGAGGACGTGCAAACGTTACCGCTGCTGCTGGGTTGAGATTCACGAGTCTGGAGCGGAATTAAAAACACGACATTCATTTAAGGTCATCGCGTGTTCTGTGAGCAAATGCTTTTGCATATTCGTAGTGTTTCCTCCCTGAAATGAAAAAGTATAACCAAACTTTTGAGCGTTTGTGCCACTTACGCGCCATGTTTCCTGCCAGGTAAATGACGCTCCGCAACGTGGTGACGTCATTCGAGGCGACTGAAATCGATCGTTTGCAAAAATGGCAAACAATTCCAATTAATTGAAACAGTGGGAACAGGTTCTCAACAAGAACTGGTTTTCGATTCCCATCCCTAACTACGATGACTGTTGGTGCCATATAAATAAAATTGATTTTATATTTGCTTCACAACCAAGAGGCTTCTTTAGTTCTAAAAGCCATTGTGGTGTCCCAGGTTTTGAACCTCTGGTGGGTGTGGGTCATTATGGTCACAGAAGCAAATGATAAAATTGACTTTATGAACTAGAAGAAGGGAAGGATGTTGTACCTTCAAACATTCTCAAGAAAAATATATTTTATGTGATTTATTAAATAAGAATAGCGATAAAGTTAATACTCTTCTGTCAACAAATTGTAGTATGCCAATCCCCCTGGCATCTGCAACTTCTTGTAGAGGTTTTCAACAGTTCTGACAACAGCTCGCTAAAAAAGTTTGACCACTTTTCCGAGCACAATTCCTTCAGATACAAGATGCCTGAGGGTTATGTTGCATGTACAGCCGGTTTCAAATCTCACCACAGGCTTTAAATAAAAAAATTTTTTTACTGAGCAGGCCATTTCCTTAGCCCTCTCTTTCTTCCTTTTTTGCAACTATTCCTCAGTGAATGTGCTTGTGTTCTTAGGATCATTATGTGTTTCCGCTTTCAGGTTCAGCTTCAACTTTTGAATTTATTTTCAAGGACTCTTCATTATACTTCAGAATTCTTAGCGTTCGTCACCCGGGGGAGGCGTCCGTGTCAATGCCTCTCTGAAGACACGCCCGCATATCAAGAAGTCAAAGGCTATTCACTAGAAACGCTTCCTGTGCTCAGAGAAATGTTACGTTTAAAAATCTGTGTTTGCTGATGTGTGTTTCACAGAGAGATTCGCAGCAAAGGCAGAGAAAGACCAGTGATTATAATGTTTAATGCAGATAATATCTCTTCTGGAATATTTTGGGGGCCTCTTTATTTTCTCTTTGTCTCTTTGTGCTCAAAGGAAAGGTTGTTTTCTTTTTCCCGTCCCCTCCAACAAGATGTAAGGGGCCATTTGTACATCTTTTTCACAATCTAGTACCAATTTCATGCATTTTCAAGGTTCTCCTCCCAAATAGCGGTTTTGGCATCTGAGGAGCACCGCAAAATTGCTGTGCCAAAAGTTGGAACTGCTAAATGGATATGGTAGACACTACTGCAACAACTTCTCCAAAAATTGGCAGGTGCAGCGTCCACCACGATTCTTATTCCCACTAAAATGACACCAACCTCTGCAAAGTATTGCTACGTAACATTTGATTCTCAATCCTATCAAAGTGATGGCTGCTTCTCAGACTGCACAAAAGTAGAATTGGCTCTCCGCCTGCACCACTCTTTCACTCTTTTTTCTTTTTGAGGCTTTGGGAATGTATTGGCAGGTTTCCTGCTGCTGTAGATGAAACAGGAAGCAGGAAACTGACATGTCATTATATTTGACACAAGCTACAGGTTGAGTCATCTTGTATTTTTCTGATACATCATTGTTTTTTTGCACGTGATCTTCACCAACCCTCTTTAAAAGATTAACCTATATTTTAATTAGGTAGCTTTTTGGAGAGAGCATAACTAAAAAAAAAAAAACTGCAAGCTGGAGGTGGTGGCTTTCCACACATCCAAATACTTTTTAAAATTAAAATAGTAGTCCATTAAATACGAGTTTCCTGTGCAGCAAATTTGAACCCACAAATAAAACAAACGCCGACTAAAGAAACGGGCAGAAACATTAAGAAGTAAAGCCTTTCATACACTGGAAGTGTAAAATCGTGATACAGCTTCAACTCCTGGATCAAACCATGAAATTTTCCCTGCTGCTGCTTTCTTGAGAGAATTCGATGAACCCAGAATCTCAGTTTCTTCCTTTTCTTGTGGAGAAATGTCTCGACCAGCTCGCCGTGGCTTGATGTCGACTTTTTTCACAGTGTTTTTTTTGTTGTTGTTGTTGTTGTTTTTTTGTTAGGACAACTTTTTGGCAAAAATACAACATGTTCAGTTTGTATATATGTTACATGACAAGTTTGGATACAAAGTTTAGATATTAGAACACAGAGCAGCAATTCCTATTGAGACAGCACATCCCGAGCAGCGCAGGCACCCAGGAAGAGGATCTCACAGCAGGCCTCAAGCTGATGGAAAGCAGGCACACCTAAAATCCAGGAAGTACACCGGCTGGCACAACCAGGGCGCTGGCTCGTACACCCAATGGCATCTGCACCATATTGGTGGAGAATAGTCGTCAGTGATTGTTTTTGAAGGAGAAGGGTTCACACTGCAGGTTGGAGTATCATGTAATACCATCATGTCCTATCTTTTGGCTCTCACGTGTCATAAAATGCTGTCTTTGTTTGGTGTTCTGCTTCTAAGGGTGATTTTTTAATAAGAGAAAGTGGCTAAGTCACCATGTTTTGGTTTTTTTTTTCTTCTCACTACACACATAACCCACACAGTCTTGTATGGTGTGGTTTACTTCTAGCTAGAGAGAGCCACTGTTTGTCACTCAGCAGCATGACTTTTGGACCCACTAAGCTCCCTGCAGGGTGAGTCTGGAATAGTGAGGGAGCCACGAAGAATGGGAGCCTTCACGCAATGAAAGCAAAGCAGCAGAAAAAAAGAGAAGAAAGGGATGCAGTAAAAGGAGCTCTTTCAGTCAAGGCAATCACTAACATTTTGGAAAGCTTGGCTTGCTTGTGGCACTGCGTTCAGCCGCGGAAAGTGGACAGTAGTTACACCCCGGCTTTGAGTGATAGTGTTTTTTTCCACCCTGCCCTATTCTTTATCTTTTCTACTTGTACGTTATAAAAGGCGGCTTGTTCCAAGGTGGCTCTGAATTGAAGCCACGGAGGCTTTTTATTTGACAAACTGTCACCGTGCTGGATCTGAATGGAGGGGGGGGGGAAAAAATAGGCAGTGTGTGCACGCGTGACTGGATGTGTGCAAGAAAGAGGCAGAGAAAGAAATTTCATAAACTGAAGAGACTATCTGTTTTTGTATCCATGGCAACAGGACATACCACTGCTCATCTTTGCATTGTTATTACTCATTACCCTCAGAGCCACAGATTGTTTTTGCCTTGTTTATTTCTCAGTAGCATCGCCAAAGCAAAAGGAGGGAAAAAAGAGAGGGAGATCGGCAAGTTGTAATTACAATTTTTCCTTTTGAGGACGGAGACTCACTGCAGTATCGCCATCATCATTAACACCCCCCCTCCATGCATGCACACTAGCCAGAAATAATGAGCCTTACATCCACAGACCTACACGTTGGGCCTTAATAAACTGTCATCGGTATCGGCGTTACATTTATAACCCCAAGTTATGATTGCATTCAAAATCTGCACGCGTCAAATTAGAAGAGGCGAAATGTTTCTGCTTGCCCGTCTGACATTATGAATGCTGTCATTTTTTGTCCTTGACAGCGGTTTGAAGTTGCTGCATGCTTTCGGATGTGCCCAGCAGAATTTCAATGTGGGCTTTCTTTGTTTTGTTTTTATGTTTTTTCCCGTAAAACTCAAATCTGGTTAAAAAAAAATTAATACGCTGACTTCATTTTATTTTAATGTAGGGCTGTTCCTCAAGTGATACATTGTTTCAAAATAGCAATCATAATACAATTTGTATGTAATTTTACCCGACACGTGATACAGTCTTTGGTGTCACTCCTTTTAGGCCAAGCATTTGTTACAAAAGCGATACATGTGCACTCTTTTACTTTTCGGTGTAAGAGTGACACATTGTAATCACGCTCAACTTGACCATGATGAGTGTGGTCAACGTAAATTTGTATCCACCACTGGAATCTACTGAACAGTATGCGTGGTTAGTAGACACTCTCAGCAGTTTATTCCAGACTGTCTCTCATTGGGATTCATTATTTTTGAAGTCAATTAGTTCCTTAGACTAATTCAGATATTGTGCATTCTGAATCACTGAAGAAAATGAGCAAGTCAGCACGCAGAGGCCCAACTGTTTCTAGTGCTTCTGGTCAAATGTTCCCAAAAGGGGCCCAATAATGCTTATTTCCATAGTCCACTGTAAGCGATTTGTTCACTGGGTATCACTTTGTAGATGACCACCCAATGCTACCACACACACTAAGGCTCCAGTTGACCCCTTAATATATTTACCAGCCTGCCCTATGTCAGTCAGCAGTATCACTTTCATTGTCAGTTGTTTTATTTTCGCTCATTTCTCCAGCCTTTATTTGGCCCGTCGTAGCAGAATGTCAGTCACATGGTCTCTGGTTGTTGCTAGTTGCTCCGTGTGTAGACGCCGGTCTCCCCGGGCGTCTGTCTGGAATGAAAAAAGCGTGTGTGTTTAAGAAATAAAAGAAAAATGTGGGGCAGAAAAACATTGGAGGACAAATCGAATGTGCACAAATGTGCGTCGCCCTGCTAAGTAACACGGACGCCGTCCGACCGGGCCGCCCTTGCGCCGCAGTGAGTAAATTTCAGAGTAAATTACGTCTGCCCACTTTAGAGACCCTTACATGGAGTCCCATCAAGCCGGCTTGTTGTTGTAAGGCTAGGCGCAGAGGCACTGTAGATCACATCATTTGCCACCCTGCCTGGGCAGACCCCCCCTCCACCT
The DNA here is from genome assembly GCF_041146795.1 of Maylandia zebra. Lineage (NCBI taxonomy): Eukaryota > Metazoa > Chordata > Actinopteri > Cichliformes > Cichlidae > Maylandia > Maylandia zebra. The sequence goes on along the minus strand of NC_135169.1, from coordinate 39,949,994 downwards.
GCAGTAAAAGGAACTTTTCAGCAGAGACTTTGTGTTTGGCGACGTCTCAGTCATCATCCACCTCCCAGAACAAAGAAATCATCCCGCAGTAAATCCATCACCCAGGTGTAGATACATTCCCTGCTCCTACTCTCGGTTTCTATAGCTTTGTCTCTTTTTCTCTCTTCTTCTTCCTTTGCTGTTTCTTTCTCTCTGACCGGGCCCCTCTTCAATTGAAGGTGAGATTGTGATGGATAGAGGCTGCAGTCGCTGCACAGCCAGCTAGCCCGGGAGACCTCGGGGTCCTCTCGCAATGCACCATGGCCGGTACCACCCACTGCATCGACGGCTCTGTCGCACGTCGGGCTGAAAACAAGACTAATGTGTCACGCACCGCACACCGCAGAGCATGCAAGCGCAAACATCGGCATCTGTTGACACCTTCTGCATAAGCGTCCTTCTAAAGTATAAGGAAATCAGCCTTAGCTTCACACGTCTCCTCTGTCTTGTCAGTAAGAGCATCCACTGTTGTTACAGGCTACAAGGGGAATGGGAAAACACAGATGAGCTCCCCTTTAAGAGACAATTACATGATAATAACTGATAATTTTATGAAGTTGCGCACAAATGAAGCTTGTAGTCAGTCATCTGCTGCCAGTCAATTCTTCACATCACTTCTTCCTTGCCACACTGTCAAACTCAGTGCTGTCATTATTGCTTTAGTCCAATCACCTTCTTGTCCACCTTCTTTGAGCCAATCAGCTTCCACTTTGCTTACTTTAAATCTCAATGCTCTTCCATCATTCTCCCTTTCATATTTTCTTCCTGCAACCCACCTCCTCTCAATCTCCATTTAACCAATGTCACTCATCCAAACTTTCATCTCCATCTTCACCACCACCAGCGTCTAGACCAATCTAAGTGCCCTAATTCCAGTCACCGTTGGGTTTCTGTTCTGCCACGATGGGTCATCGGACTCTAATCGCCAAATAGATTAATTAATTTCTCTGTCTTAATAAATCATGTTCAGTTCTTCCAAATGAGCTCTCCTCAATGAACTAAATTAAGGCCTCCTTGATTTAAGGAGTTAACACGCAGCGTATATGTCAGAAATGGGAGAAACGGGTAGCTGCGACTAAGATTATCACAAGGGCATCGAGCGCTGTCAGTGCTGTATGCGCTACCACTTAAGTTTGCTAATTTGGGTCTATCTGGCCACAGAGCTGATTCCTTTGACTGATTCTGCAATCCGAGCAGAGAAACGCCGTTGGCCACATAAACAAATTAAAAGCGTTCTCACAGACGGCGTCTGCGTGTGAGAGATTACGCGTCGCTTGTATCTTTTCAGAACGATTGCAGAAAAGCTTTTGGAGGAATTGACGCAAATGAGTTTACTTTGATGAGACTTCGCAAGGATAACTCTAACCTTGAGATGCAACCCTCACTGAGCCTCAAGACATTCACCGCAATTAATAAATTCATTCTACTCAACTTCATAAAGAAGACAGGGTTTAGCTGCTTCTCATAGCAGCGCTGAGCTTGGACACCCCGTTAAAATTTCAAATGAATCATCTGACCGCCATAGTACTTGTTAGCACTGGCGGCTCCAGTTGGTTTTCGGTTACATGTTGCTTTGTTGTTGTATAAACCAATCTAGTAGGTCAGTTGGTCTCACTATTGAAGAATCAACATACGATTGCTAAGCGATGACGTATCAACCTGCTTCTGACTCCAAGCTCCTGCTGCGTTCATCAAGGCTGTTAGCTCTTTAATGTGTTGTAATGCTCTGTATCTTATTTTAGTTAGTATAAACAAGCCCCTGAAAACTGACTTTTTATTAGCCCTGTCCATGTGCTACACATCTTTAAGCTCAGTTTTTAAAACCTTATGACGTAACTGCAACCAATGGGCTCAAAGTTTACCAGACACCAAATATTTAAATGCTTAAGAAAAGAGTCACTCTGAGGCTAATTAAGATTTCAATCGTGAGTTATCTAAACCATGCAGCAGCAGATTAATGACTAACCTTGTGCTCTGGATGGATCGTCTCAGGCGTTCTGGATGGAGACTATCTGAGACTGTCTGGATGGATCGTCTCAGAAGTTCCTGATGGCCAGAGACAAATGCAGTCATATGGCAGGAAAAACCCTAAACGTCGACCAAACTTCAGTCTACAGAACACCCGAGACCGGCGGTGTCGAACTCCAGGCAGGTTTTAGATACGTCCTCGATCCAACACAGCTGATTTAAATAGCTAAACTGCCCCCTCAACATGTCTTGAAGTTCTCCGGAGGCCTGGTAATGAACTAATCATTTGATTCAGGTGTGTTGACCCAGGGTGAGATCTAAAACCTGCAGGACACCGGCCCCCGAGACCTGGAGTTTGACACCCCTGGTCTCAGGTGTTCTCTCGACTGAAGTTTGGTCCGTGTTCAGTGTTTTTCCTGCCATATGACTGCATTTGTCTCCGTCAATCAGGAACAATCACATTAACTTCTGCTTAAGGGTAAATTTAACGCTCATCCCCCATACTCTCTATGCTAATATGTAACCATCTGCTTGCTAGTGGTAAATGCAAAGTCAGAAGTTTTTTAATATAGGCTTAAACACTCCAGCTCAAAGAATATACACCTGTAGGCCATTATTTGCGTAGTAAATGTATGTGCTAAGATAAGCCCGTGTGAGCCATTGAGATAGTAGTAAGTGTCACTATTCCCAACAGACCAGTAAGTATAAATCAGTGACACATCCCACTGGATGATGGAGAGGGTGATATTTAGGCAACATTCATCACTGTCATTATAGAACATCTCCATGCTTACACCATCAGACAGCAACTATGATGATGCAGCCAAGGTTCGCCGTGTATTTTATGGAGCAACAAAGGAAGTATGGTACAGCACTGTACAAGAGAGCAGTGGTTCAAAATAAATCTATTTATATGTTTAAGGCGCAGATGGAGAGAAGAGAAACCATGTTAACTTCCATAGCAACTCAAAGTCACGCTTGGACGTTATATCATAGTTATTGTAGCCTAGAACACAGTGTGACATTCGGTGCATGTGCTGAATGTCAACTCCCGCTACGCGAGCCGGAATCTCTCTCCCCCTCTCTCTCCCGGCCCTTTTAAATGTGACGAATTTGCCGAGAGCCCTGATTCATGTGCCCTCTCCGCAACTGTTTCTCATCCCCGTGCAGATCATAAATCCTTGGTCGTACCGTAGGTGAACTTGTCACATGACTCCCCGCAGTGGGGCCACTACCCCATAGCGCAACTGTCTGCCCTGCCTGACTGCGTTTCATGAGTCAGAGCCCAGCTCTGGAGGCATATGGGGAGATTTATGCATTTTAATTGGATTGGCTTCGTGGCCCCACAGTAAGAGCGGTTATTTGAGGTATGAAGGATTGACACTCTGCTCTTGTCACTGCTCCTTACCTCCTCCACATCATTTCAGAGGCTGGTTTCCGGCTTCTGACACAGGATTCAATTCAGTTTTATTTATATAGCGTAAAATCACAACCACAGTCCCTTCCGGGCACTTTATATTGTGAGGTAAAGCGCCTGCAATAACACAGAGAGAAAACTAAAAATGAAGCAAACCCTTTGAGCAAGCACTTGGCAACAGTGGGAAGGAAGAACTCAATTTTAACAGGTAGAAACCTCCAGAAAAACCAGCTCAGGGAGGGGCAGCTATCTGCCACGACTAGTTTAGGGGTGAGGGGAGGGAGACAGGACTCATGACACACTGTGGAAAAGAGTCAGAGAAGAATAACTAATGATTAAATACAAAGCGGTGTATAAAAACACAGAGGGTAAAAAATGTGAGGGACTCGGCGCTTAATTATGTCATCATAATAAAGCGCATGTGATGTGACGTCAAGTTAAGACGGCTCGGCCATTATTACCGATGCATTGTTGTGTGTGCCCTTTCGTGTAACACTGCTAGAGCTCCCACAAACCTTATTTTGTGTTGTGCGCACCCGGGCGTCTGTCTGGAATGAAAGAAGCGTGTGTGTTTAAGAAATAAAAGAAAAATGTGGGGCAGAAAAACATTGGAGGACAAATCGAATGTGCACAAATGTGCGTCGCCCTGCTAAGTAACACGGACGCCGTCCGACCGGGCCGCCCTTGCGCCGCAGTGAGTAAATTTCAGAGTAAATTACGTCTGCCCACTTTAGAGACCCTTACATGGAGTCCCATCAAGCCGGCTTGTTGTTGTAAGGCTAGGCGCAGAGGCACTGTAGATCACATCATTTGCCACCCTGCCTGGGCAGACCCCCCCTCCACCTGCAGTAAAAGGAACTTTTCAGCAGAGACTTTGTGTTTGGCGACGTCTCAGTCATCATCCACCTCCCAGAACAAAGAAATCATCCCGCAGTAAATCCATCACCCAGGTGTAGATACATTCCCTGCTCCTACTCTCGGTTTCTATAGCTTTGTCTCTTTTTCTCTCTTCTTCTTCCTTTGCTGTTTCTTTCTCTCTGACCGGGCCCCTCTTCAATGCACCATGGCCGGTACCACCCACTGCATCGACGGCTCTGTCGCACGTCGGGCTGAAAACAAGACTAACGCACCGCACACCGCAGAGCATGCAAGCGCAAACATCGGCATCTGTTGACACCTTCTGCATAAGCGTCCTTCTAAAGTATAAGGAAATCAGCCTTAGTTTCACACATACACATCTCCTGTATACAACATCTTGCCAGCCCCACTCCTCCCCCAATCCACCCCTCCAACATATACACAACGGCTCATCAGGCAGGAAAATCAAAAGAGCGCTCTCCCCAGACTCAAGGAGCACTGCGGCTGTTATTGTACCAGAGCCTGTTAATGATCAGCATCTGTTCCCCTCTCTGCTAGTATTAGCTGAGCTGCTACTAAACAAGGCTTCTTTGTGATTCTGCATCACCTAAGCTTCCTCAGCCTTACCTGACTCAGAAGTTGGTCTGTCACCCCCATCCTGGCTCGAACTCTTCTGCTGACCGTGCTCGAAAAGTTTGATTTTGAGACTCATCTGAGAGACGTATTAGGCATATGCCTCTTGTAGGGTGATTGCTCAGTGTATGCAAATATTTACTTGCTGCGCTGTAGCTCAAAGTCGTATGTTTAGTTGCTGCAGACCAATGTATGCATGCACAGCCTTTGATAACAGACAGCTAGGTGGTTATATACAATGTCAGTGCTTGCACAGTTGGCTTAGTTTTTAGCTGTGGTCTTGTTAACAGCCCATCAATGCAAATTTACCGTCTGCACTTAAATGTAAGTGACATTTAAAATAATGCCTGTTTGATCTTCATTAGCATTCAGACGTAATCTTTAAGTCAAGACTCAAAAGTTCCACCCAGACATTTTTTTGACCCCCGTCAGGAGCGACAGCCGGCTGTGAGGTTGGCAGATTTCTTTTAAATTAACAGCCCACCTTTCAAACTTGCACTTTATCCCCTCCCCCCTCCTCTATTTATTTTTGAATCAATGCCCGGCAGTCCCGAGAAAGAGGACAATCCCTTCGGGAAATATAGAAGCCACAGTAGCTGATCATTATGTTTTGATGCAGTAATTATGTTTAGTTATTAAATCAAGATGTTGCTCTCTGAACCACACGCTTTACATATAGATGGTGTCTGTTTTTGGAAAGTCTGCTTCTCCTCGCTGGTAGCGGAGTTATCAGAATAATGGCATTTTCCTTCTCCTGATTCCAGATGGGATTGCACTGGAAATCACTCATGCGGGCTTTGTTAGATGCTGTATCTTCGGAGCCACGGCTCACAACATTGCTCCAAGGCCCATCGGCCTTGTTAGCATGCTTTTATTAGCACTGACCATTATGTTTCAATTGAGTCTGTTTAATGGGATTTTGAATGGTACATTATTTAGCTTTCACTCTTAGTAGATGGTTATAATTGAAATGAAATGCCAGTGAACAGAGTTTGGAATGAAAGAAGATAATGTTCCTCTACCGTTAGCTGTTTTAGCCATTTGTCCATTACGTTTAGCTAACTTTCAGCTAAATGTTTCAGTGTGTCAGGTGTTACAGCCGACTCTATGTGGAAATAAATTAAATAAGTGTAACGGTTGGGACGTTATTGAGAAGTGTTTGAGGCATCACCGATTTGTTTGGGTTTTTGGTTCGTTCTAACTGAGATCAAATAACTCAACCATCCTGCAGATTCTGCTGTTTTAGTCGACTTTGCCTTTTCCTACTCCTGTCCAATCATCCCTTATTGTGCACTTGCCTTTTATGGGCTGATGTAAATTCCCTTTCGTGACTACAGGAGAATAACTGTTGATTCTTATCTCTACCGCTAAAGCCTGAATTTACTGTCAGCAAACGGCTTTTTAGTGCTCAAAACTGGCTGTGGTGGCAAATTACTTTGTGAAAAGGGAAAATTATCTAAAAGCAACAGTGAAAGTCATTGACCATGTAGTGGTTTGATTGAATTCCTGTTGTGCTGGTCTACGACACCTGTGGCCCTTTGCGCGGCTCACTTTGTTTCACTTTGTTGCCCGACCAAAATGAAACAACGGGGGGGCATTTTAAATTGATTCACACTGACTAATTCATGATTCATTTCTGCCACCTGTGGCTTGTGGGTAGTGGTTTATTGGCTGGTGGAGTGAATGCACTTTACCCCACGAAACAATAATGAAAATAAAAGCTTCAGGATTGTCGCTGGTATTCACGGTTATTGTTGTTGTTTTCACCACAGATTTTTTTTGTCTTGCCTTTACCAGTAAAATCTATATCGATATAAAAGAAGCGGTCTTGGCAAACATCAAAATGCTTCTTGAGAAGATGAAAAATAACTCAAAATTTCTTTGTTTTGTGTTGTTTTTTTTCTTTGATGACATGACCAACAGTGGACTGGCCTTGGTTTTATCGGTTTCTCTCATCACTTTTGTTGCAGAACACCGACCCTGTTCACGAAATGCTTCTAGACGTCATTACTTGGGTTGGCATCCTCCTGTCGCTGGTCTGCCTGCTCATCAGCCTTTTCACCTTCTGCTTCTTCCGTGGCCTCCAGAGCGATCGCAACACCATCCATAAAAACCTGTGCATCAGTCTGTTCATTGCCGAGTCCCTCTTTCTGGTGGGGATAAATCGGGGTGACCAGCCGGTAAGATTATCACAACGTTGCTTTATTTCTTTGTTGTGTGCTCGCAGTTAGAATGCAGATCAAGCTAGGACACATCAATGATCAATATAAGATGTTTCAAAATGTTAATAATCGATAGTTATGTTTTGTGTAATAAGTGAGCAATGATGTTGAATTCGGTGTGATGGTGGGAGGATTTTATTCATCTTGTACATAATTATCATTCTGTTCAAATTTCCAGTGTTCACACTGTAAGCGACAAGCTTTATTAATAGCCAAGCACAGGTAGCAACAGTACTCTGCAAAGGTCTTGAGCCACCCCTCATTTCTGAACAATATTTCGCCTGACTTTCTGAGGGTATTTAAAAGTTTTTCCACCACTTGATAAGGCCAAAATAAGAAGGCAGGCCTAAAAAAAGTTGATGAACAGTTGATGAAGAGGGCCTGAGAGATGCATCCGACCCTCCTGAGGATTTCAGGAGCGGTTTTGTATCATAGATAGGCATGTGTGAAACAAGATGTAGGCTCTGTTATGATTTCCGTCGGTGTTGTTAGGCATCTTCTAAAAAAACTAATAGAATTATGAATGTAGAAATCCATCTGCAACTTAAAATGCTATCTGGAAAGCATCCCAAAATTTTGGGATCATCTGGAACTGATCCTAAAAACACAGCCAATGCAGGAAAAGCATACCTGGATAGAAACTGGAACTATCTCTGGAACTATGACTGATATATCTATCAGTCATGGATTGGCCTCCCCATAGCTTGGACCTCAACATTATTGAAGCAGTGTGGGATCATTTGGACAGACAACAGAAGAGCTTTGACCTAACTGACTAATAGTTTTCCTTCTCTGTTGAAGAATAATCATTCCTGCCTGTGGCCATCTCCCTGTACAACGCATCCACTTAACACACAGTTTGCTGCTACAACTACACATGTTTCTTTTCCAAATATTTATTTATAAGTGACTTATGTATGTATGTATGTATATATATGTATATATTGTACTATTCTTAGTTAGCGTATTGTCTGTCTTGTCTTAATGTTGGTTTAAAATGGAGCACTGTAACAAAAAATAATTTCCCCCAGGGATCAATAAAGTATTCTGATTCTGATTCTGATTCTGATGAATAAAGGTGAGCCATACCAGATATTGACTTTCAGGCTTTATAGAGTTATAGACTCTGCTTTTGCCTTGTATATTCTATTTCCATGTATGTTTCAGTAAGTCACTTCAGCCATTTCCCATTTTCCTTGTAAAATATAAAGAAATGAAGGGTGGCTCAAAGCCAGTGTGTTTCTGCGGACATGAACTCTTACGACTGATACTTCACATTATCACTGAAGCACTGAGGTCCATCCATCCATCCATCGTCATCCGCTTTGTCCGGGGTCGGGTCGCGGGGGCAGCAGCCTAAGCAAAGAGGCCCAGACCTCCCTCTCCCCAGCCACCTCCTCCAGCTTGTCCGGGGGAATACCAAGGCGTTCCCAGGCCAGCCGAGAGATATAATCTCTCCAGCGTGTCCTGGGTCTGCCCCGGGGCCTCCTCCCGGTGGGACATGCCTGGAACACCTCACCCAGGAGGCGCCCAGGGGGCATCCTTGTCAGATGCCCGAACCACCTCAGCTGGCTCCTTTCGATGTGGAGCAGCAGCTGCTCTACTCTGAGCCCCTCCCGGATGGCCGAACTTCTCACCCTATCTCTAAGGGAGAGGCCAGCCACCCTTCGGAGGAAGCTCATTTCTGCCGCTTGTATCCGCGATCTCGTTCTTTCGGTCACTACCCACAGCTCGTGGCCATAGGTGAGGGTAGGGACGTAGATCGACCGGTAAATTGAGAGCTTCGCTTTTACACTCAGCTCCCTCTTCACCACGACGGACCGGTGCAGCGTCCGCATTACTGCAGCTGCAGCCCCAATCCGTCTGTCGATCTCCGGCTCCCTTCTCCCATCACTCGCGAACAAGACCCCGAGATACTTGAACTCCTCCACTTGGGGCAGGAACTCATCCCCGACCCGGAGTGGGCACTCCACCCTTTTCCGGCTGAGAACCATGACCTCAGATTTGGAGGTGCTGATCCTCATTCCCGCTGCTTCACACTCGGCTGCGAACCGTTCCAGTGCGAGCTGGAGGCCTTCACCCGATGAAGCCAACAGAACCACATCATCTGCAAAAATCAGAGATGAGATTCTGAGGCCACCAAAGCGAAAGCCCTCCGCCACTTGGCTGCGCCTAGAAATCCTGTCCATAAAAATTATGAACAGAACCGGAGACAAAGGGCAGCCCTGGCGAAGCCCATCACCCACCGGGAACGAGTCCGACTTATTGCCGGCAATGCGAACCAAGCTCTTGCAACGGTTGTATAGGGATCGAATGGCCCGTAGCAATGGGCCAGACACCCCATATTCCCGCAACACCTCCCACAGGACACCCCGAGGGACACGGTCGAATGCCTTCTCCAAGTCCACAAAACACATGTAGACTGGTTGGGCAAACTCCCATGCACCCTCAAGTATCCTGGAGAGGATAAAGAGCTGGTCCAGTGTTCCGCGACCAGGACGAAAACCGCATTGTTCCTCCTGTATCCGAGGTTCCACTAACGGACGAACTCTCCTTTCCAGCACCCTGGCATAGACTTTCCCAGGGAGGCTGAGGAGTGTGATCCCCCTGTAGTTGGAACACACCCTCCGGTCCCCTTTCTTAAAGATGGGGACCACCACCCCGGTCTGCCAGTCCACAGGTACTGCCCCTGATCTCCACGCAACATTGCAGAGGCGTGTCAACCAGGACAGCCCTACAACGTCCAGAGCCTTCAGGAACTCGGGGCGGACCTCATCAACACCAGGGGCTCTGCCACCAAGGAGTTGTTTAACTGACTCAGTGACCTCGCCCCCGGAAATTGGCGGGTCATTCCCCTCATCCCCAGACTCTGCTTCCTCCTCGGAAGACGTGTCAGTGGGATTAAGGAGGTCCTTGAAGTATTCCTTCCACCGCCTGACAATTTTCTCAGTCGACGTCAGCAGCGCTCCGCCAGCACTATACACAGTGCAGGTAGAGCACCGCTTTCCCCTCCTGAGACGTCTGACGGTTTGCCAGAATCTCTTCGAGGCAGTCCGAAAGTCTTTTTCCATGGCCTCTCCGAACTCCTCCCACACCCGAGTTTTTGCTTCAGCCACTGCCCGAGCCGCATTCCGCTTGGCCTGTCGATACCTGTCGGCTGCCTCCGGAGTCCCACAGGCTAACCAAGCCCGATAGGACTCCTTCTTCAGCCTGGTGGCTCCCTTCACCTCTGGTGTCCACCATTTGGTTCGGGGATTACCACCACGGCAGGCACCCACCACCTTGCGGCCGCAGCTCAATGCAGCAGCTTCGGCAATGGAGATGCTGAACATGGTCCATTCGGACTCAATGTCCCCAGTCTCCCTCGGAATGCTGTTGAAGCTCTGCCGGAGGTGTGCGTTGAAGATCTCGCGGACTGGGGCCTCTGCTAGACGTTCCCAGCACACCCTCACTACGCGTTTAGGTGCACCAGGTCTGTCCAGCGTCCTCCCCCGCCACCTGATCCAACTCACCACCAGGTGGTGATCAGTTGACAGCTCAGCCCCTCTCTTTACCCGAGTGTCCAGAACATATGGTCGCAGGTCTGCTGATACGATTACAAAATCGATCATCGACCTACGGCCTAGAGCGTCCTGGTGCCACGTGCACTTATGGACACTCTTATGTTCGAACAGGGTGTTCGTTATGGCCAAGCTGTGGTTAGCACAGAAGTCCAATAACAGAGCACCGCTCGGGTTCAGATCAGGGAGGCCGTTCCTCCCAATCACGCCCCTCCAGGTCTCGCTGCCGGCAGCAAGCCGAGGGGATATTAGGATACCCACCCCAGCCCGCCGCCTCTCACCAGGGGCAACTCCAGACTGAGACAGAGTCCAGCCCCTCTCCAGGAGACTGGTTCCAGAGCCCAAGCCATGTGTAGAGGTGAGCCCGACTATATCTAGCCGGTACCTCTCAACCTCACGCACTAACTCAGGCTCCTTCCCCACCAGAGAGGTGACATTCCATGTCCCTATTGCCAGTCTTGGCAGCCGGGGGTCAGTCCGCCAGGGCCTCCGCTCCTGGCCGCCACCCGACACACAATGCACCCGACCCCTATGGCGCCTCCTGCGGGTGGTGGGCCTGCGGGAGGATGGGCCCATGTCTCCTCTTCGGGCTGTGCCCGGCCGGGCCCCATGGACTAAGGCCCGGCCACCAGACGCTCGCCCTCGGGCACCCTCCCCGAGCCTGGCTCCAGGGCGGGGCCCCGGTGACCCTATCCCGGGCAGGGTAAACTGTTCCCTCGGTGTCCTTTTTCATAAGGGTCTTATGAGCACTGAGGTGCAACATCAAATGCCTGCTCTTCCCTCATTCTTGTTCTCTTAGATGTCTCTTCCTGTTAAAGGAAGTTCTTCCTCCCCACCTCTCACCAAGTGCTTTCTCTGGAGTATTTGCCTTATAGTATAAATCATGCTGAGATGACTGTTGGTGTTGTTGTTCCCAGAATTTCTTATGAACAAAAGGTCATCTAATTCCTCAAACACTGAAACCAGTTTCCTCAGTATATCGGTTTTGCCGATAGACGTACCTTTAAAAGTGGAAAACCTGCCTGATGCGAATGTGTCTGCCATCTCCTAGTCCATGGAGGCATTCAGGTAGAAGTGATTCAAACAGCTAAAAGCCACTCTTTTTATTGTAAAACCGGAGCGATGCATTTAAATTGCCTCGATGAATCGCCTGTGAGGTACGTCCACTGTCTTCTTCCCAGTTTTAAGAGCCTAAAATGTTTTGAGAAAATATAACCTTTGGCGTCCTGTGGTGCTGTGAGTGCTGCTTCCCAGCGAGTGTCAGTGGCCGCGGACTCTTCAGCCTCTGCCGGGCTCGGTGAGACGAAACAGCGAAATAAAAGAATCGGATGCTTCTTATTCAACAAATGCTCCCACCTATGGTTGTGCCGAAGCAAACACATACTTGAAAGTGCACTCACATACTCGCACAGCAACACCTGCCAACTCGCTGTCACATTCTCATATCTCGATCGCTGTTATATTATATGCATTCGCCAGCGTGAATTCATCCATTCACCCCCACAACCAGCCTCCTGTTGCAGTTTTTCAATTTGCAAACACTTCAGACTAATCTGGATTAAGCTGTTCAATGCACTAAACCTCCTCCTAGTATAATAACTGTAGTTTGGATGGCATTACTTTCTTCAAGAGCTCAGCTGGGGTAGCAGGTGGAGGCTTGCTGTCACTGTACACTCATCTTCAAGTGTGCGTGTGTTCTCGACACTCATACGGGAGACAAATGCAGAGTCATTACACGTGTACAGGTTGGCAGAGGGATTTTTTTTAATTTCCTCCCACAGCTTCTCGCAATCACGGCATTTCTACTTGCTAATGAGGCAGAGTACACAGTTAGCTTTGCGTTCCTGGGGCACACACTGGAATGCACATTATTGCAAACAGTCTTCGTAATAATTTGATCTATTTATTGTCATTGTTTTTATCATAATAGCCCGTCCTCCCATGCTAGTTCACGGCTGGGTTACAAGTGCAGAAAAATGATGATGTCTCGCAGAGAAAGAAAGGAAGTGCCTTTACTTTCTAGCCTCGAGCAATCAAAGCAGATTGATATTTTGCTCTTTAAATATCATTAAAGCTATCAGAACTAAAATAAGCCTCCTAGTTTAGCTCAACTCCCTGTGAAGTTGAAGATAATGCTTTTAGCCCCCCCTGCTTCTATAACATTTTATGGGCACGATTCACAGCTCAGCTGTAAGATCGCTCTCCTGGACCGCAATTAATGTCCACTCAACCTTTTAGTAATTTAATTGAATCCATTTCAGTGACAAAATACACTAGTTATGGTCAACTGTGCCAATGATTAGATGAGTCTATGTAAGTACTGTATCTTATTATTGTTAAGAAGCGCGTGGGCGTGTGCATACATGCGAATGACAATCTATGCCTTCCACATCTGGTCCGGACAGCTCTCTTGTCAGCTCGGAAAGTTTGGAAGCACATTATCTGCTCGTACCTGGCCGTAGCGTTGCTTCAAATGGCTCTTGGACTGCTGACTTCACTCCCTCATATCTCTCTTTCATCCATGCCAGCTGCAGCAAACAAGAGCACATGGGCTCAGTAGCTGCAGCGTTTCCTCTGCCAGTCACACAGGCAAACATCCAGTCACTTCAGCCAAACAAAGCTTAGCAATGCTAATTGTTAGAAAGGTACGAGCACGGAGAGGTCAAAAAACGCTGCTCGTTTGCCGGCACACCTTGCCACAGTTGCTGTGCCTTGCAGCGTGACATTTAAATCTTTTAGGAAATTGGTAAAACAGCCAAGAGCGAGTGAAGCTTGTCTGTTTTTTTTGTTTTGTTTTTTCCATTCCCTATTTACCGCTCTCTCTTTCTCTCTGTCACCACTAAACCTTCCCAGATTGCGTGTGCTGTTTTCGCCGCCCTCCTCCACTTCTTCTTCCTGGCAGCGTTCACGTGGATGTTCCTAGAGGGCGTGCAGCTCTACATCATGCTGGTGGAGGTGTTTGAGAGCGAGCACTCACGGCGACGCTACTTCTATCTGGTGGGCTACGGGGTCCCAGCGCTAATTGTGGCCGTTTCAGCTGCGGTGGACTACCGCAGCTACGGCACCGACCGAGTGTGAGTACATGTGGAGCGAGCGTGTGAGCAAAACTGCCACATTTCTTCAGATGAATTGGATTTTCTTTCTTTACGAAATTCCCACAAAGATAATATTTTGACATCTTTTTAAGACCATAATGGAAAATACTCTTGCTTGGATTTAATCATTTATTGTATATGGGCAGCTTCTAAGAGAGGGCAATATTCTGCAGGTCTTTCTGGGGATAAAATCAATATAAAAATAAAACCCATTACACATCCAGATCAGTGTATTTTGCAATTTTATTTAATGTTAAGCTTTAAAACTACTGCAGCTCTTAATACAAAGACTCATTTTTACACTAGAGGCATGACAGATGTGGGTGTTTTCCAAGTCGTAAAACCTCCGGGGCTGAAAAATGAAGCCAAAAAGTGTCGTTTCCAAAGTTACTCGACCCATAAAATCCAGAACTTGACATGGGAAACACTTGATTTTACATCGTAGACAAAATGGGTTTGAGCTCTATAGCTAATTTCCTCCATAATATGACGGCTGTATATCATGTGCAGTGAGTATTTCCATCTATCCTCCTCTTGTTTCTCCCGCGTATCCAAGCCAATCCAGTGGAGCCTATCCCAGCTGTCATAGGGCGAGAGGCGGGGAATGCCCCGGACCGGTTGCCACTCTGTCGCAGGGCTAACACACAGAGGCAGACAACTCAAAATCAAACCTATATGAATCACCAGTTAACCAAACCCCACTAACTGCATGTATTTGGACTTGTCTGCCCCTCCACCACATTCTTGAAGTTCGCTGTTTGACCTCTCAGGTCATCAGTGGTCCTGTTCTTTAAAACAAGCTGCTGACCTGAGATCAATTACACCTCTGCCAACATTCAAATACAGACCTTCTTGCTCACACAGGCCTGCACTCAGTAGCTCTCATGCAGTAGTTTTTATGTTTATCTTCTGTGTTAAGCTTTTACATAGTTTACATTATATGAGTTTACATATAATTTAATGCCCTATATAAACAAAATTGCCATTGTGAGAGGGGGCAGTGGCACCCAGAGAAACCCCGCACAGACACAAGGAGATATGGTCATCTTATATAATTCAACTAGACCCTGTTGGTCTGGTGTTGTTGGTTTTTTAAGCCTTTTAGATGTAGCCTGCTGGACGGTTAAATCTACTAACAGCCCATCCAAAAGTGAGTGAAATGTTATTTTAAGTCTTTGACTTGCACTGATTAACAGGTATGGCTTGCTAACCAAGCTTGGCAGCCTTTGCTGCTAACTCCATCCTCTCTTCCAAATATGTGGCTCCAAAAGAGGAAAAAGAACAAGAAGAAGCTGGCCAAAATGCTTATATCAGGGCCTCTGATCTTCTTGATGGCTTTTCCATCAAGAAGCCTCTATCAAAAGCCAATTTTCTATACCAGGGATCAAAGCCTTGGGATATTTTTTTTATTTCTTTTTATCTATGCATCATTTTTTTTTCAGTTCCTTTTTGTGAATTATTGTATCTGTTGTGACTCCCCCAACGTTTTCTAGGTGAAAACCCACAATATAGAACATTTCCACATGTTCATGCTGCATGTTGGATCCAATACCGCGCTAACGCTAACCTGAAGAAACGATGAAAGCCCTATATGAGGAGACTGACTGTGATGAAAAACACTGCCAGCACCTTGTATGTGTTTGCGCTGGTTTGAAGAGCTTTAATAATCTCACAGATGACACTCCAATAGCTATCACTCATCCTTCAGCTGTTACTTAAGCTGAGTGCGTTTCCCCTTTTTTTGCTGAATGGACATTGTTTTGACAGTGAAAAAATGCTAACTCTGGGAAAGTTCAGCCGAGCAAACGGCGAGCTGTTGTAGTTGGCGTCTTAAGCGAAATTACCAAAGAGGACGAGAAAGGTTCAGCGGGGAGGCGAGAGGGAGTGTGAACATGGAGACTGGCAGAGAGAGAGGAGATTAACAAAATGATGAGGAGTGACGGAGACTCCCGTTTTGTGTTTTCCTTCACGAGCTGCAGAAGATACGGTTCCCTGGCTCTTCTCTCTGAAATGCAGCACGGTCTATAAAGCGGTGCCAAGCGGAGGATCACTCTCCATTCCTCTCAGTTAATCTCAAACCGATCTGAAAATAATGAAGACCAGCATCAGCAGTTTGCTTCTCTGATGTTTATCATAAACGGCTCGCACACATAGGCTTCCACACATAAGCAACTGGTAGACGGCGCATTTGTAGATTGGCGGAGCAATAGTTCTTAGTGATGGATGAGGCGATAGCTGCCACCGCCTGAGCCTTGGCATCATGTGAATAATTAAAGCCTGCCACCGGTGGAACAATTATACGCAGCCATTGAAGGATGAGGGGAAGGGACGAGGCGCGACACGTGGCGAAGATCAGGAGGTGGGGGACGGCGCGTGGTCCTGCTGCAAATTGATTTTTGGTACCGCGGTGGCGTTATCGTGGGTGGTGTCGTTTGAGTCGAGATATCCAACAAGTTGCTGTGAACCAGGCGCCGCAGATGAATGAAGCGATCTCGAGCGATTCATATTAACTCAACAAAAAAAAAATCGCTACAGCAGCCTGAAGGTCAAGCTAGCTTTTGAATTCTAGCTGTCCAAGATTGAAAAGGAAAAGCTGATCTGAGTAGGGTTTCC
This sequence comes from Maylandia zebra, assembly GCF_041146795.1. Taxonomy (NCBI): domain Eukaryota; kingdom Metazoa; phylum Chordata; class Actinopteri; order Cichliformes; family Cichlidae; genus Maylandia; species Maylandia zebra. Next base: position 39,933,589 of record NC_135169.1, on the reverse strand, counting down.
ATCCAGCTTCTTGAGCAATTACTCTCCAAATGTGCCCTTGAGCAAGACGTTAACCCTCGTCTCGTCCAGGGAGGCTGCTTTAATGGTCAGCAAATAAGGACACGAGTCTGTGTGATTTCTCCAGTTTAATGAAAGTAATACATCACACCACCTCGAAATTTACGGGGTAGACTCAGTGCTTAGCTAAAGTAATTCAGTAATCTACATACAGTAGTTGGTTAATCGTTTTCATCCCATTGAACGTGCAGAGAAAAGGTTAAAGGGCCTTAATCTGGCCTCAAATATGGCCCAATCCAGTGCCTTTATTATTAATTATTTCAGCTTATTTTTTTGTTGTTGTGTTGTTAACAATGTCAGGGTGCCAGTGAAAAAGGTACATGAGGCTAGCTTACCTAGAACTGGATGTGGAAGGGTTTGCTTAGACTTTGTTATATGTACTTCACATGGACCATACGAGGAGCTCCGTGGTGTAGTAAATGATACGTTTGTCTTGCATGCAAAAGATCAGCGATTTAAATCTGAAAATCAGAGAGTCGCAACTCCCACTCCCATCCCAAGGCTAGATAATTGGGAGGGTTGCATCAGGAAGGGTGTCCGTTGTATAACGTGTGGCAAACATGCAAATCCATCTGCAGTCACAGGCAGCTTACATAACATCGACGGCACAAAGTAAACTCCCCTACATGTGTTTCTGTATTTTTTTTCACAAAGAAAATTGCACGTCTTCATGAGGTACCTTTTTAAAAAAAAAAAAAAAAAAAATAGAAAAGTTAGTTTCTTGATAGCTCGATACTGCTGGCCTAAATTTGTGGCATCAAATTGAAAATAAGCTTAACACCAACCAACTGGTAGCAAACGGTGCTCTTTAATATCAAATTAAAACAAATATTTGAAACCCAAATATCTGTTGAGATGATCCAAAGCACATAACACTGTCTGATTCAGAGCAGCTTTGCTTTTATATGTATTATTTGAAATAGTTTAACACAAGGGGCCTTGAGGGCCGGTGTCCTGCAGGCTTTAGATCTCACCCTGGGTCAACACACTAGTTCATTATCAGACTTCTGGAGAACTTCAAGACATGTTGAGGAGGTCATTTAGCCATTTAAATCAGCTGTGTTGGATCAAGGACACATCTAAAACCTGCAGGACACCGGCCCTCGAGGCCTGGAGTTTGACACCCCTGGTTTAATGGTTTCATTATCAAATCTTACATAACTGCACTGTTAGGATGCAGAACTGGTACATAGTTTAGCTCAGCTGCTTATTTTAGTTAAGCTTATTTTAAGTAGGTCATGTGATTTGGATGCGGTGGGAGGTCTGTTGACTCCAGAAAGTTACAGATCACTCTTTGAGGCAAAAAGTGCTGCAGAACTTCACACCGAAGAGATGATTTGACTCATCTTCTTAGCCTACGTATCTCACATGCCTTTTCTCACCTGTTTGGTCATTGGCTTACTGTCCCTGCTGCAGGGAATAAGAGTAAGGCTCCTTGACTCTAAGGACGGCGTGGCAACAGAACAGGCTGTTGGCATGAACATGGGTTCTTTTTTAAATGGCGCACCGGCACTTTTTTGTGTTTGTTTGTTATTGCTCACTTACTGTAGGAGTAGTGCAAAAACTAGCACACCAGGAGGGGAAGATAAAACTGCTCCGACATAAGTGGAGAAGGATAGGTAAGAGGAGGAAAGGGAAGGAAAAAACAAAATGACAGCCTGCAGCTCCTGCCGCCTACCGAGTCTTTAAATCGTTCTATGATCTGAAGAAGAAGGCGAAAGGAACAATGGAAGCTTCAGTTTAATTTATAACAGAGTCATTCAGAGCGTGCGCTTTGATGAGCTGCCAGAGTTCTCCGTGTGTTGTTGGGCTTTTGTTTGCTCGCCGCTTTATCTGTCCATATGTGTTTTTCTGTGATGCCTCGTCGCATCCATTGATACGAGCGAAGGGGAGACATATCAAGTCCCGGTAATAGCAAAGGAGCAGTCGATTTTTGTCCTGTCACTTGTTATACAGTATTTTCTCTTGTTTCAAAGTATTGTCTGCGGATATATTTATTTAATTTTTTTCAGACAGGAAGAAAAAAGAAATGCACACAAAGTGGCAGCTAAATCTGTGGGCACTGCTGTAAATACTGTAGATGCTCAATTTTGGAGGGTTTTTTGGATGAAAAAATAAAAACGGACTTTGACATCGCCTTCGCTCCATATAAGAAAACAAAAAAACATTTTTTTAAGTGTATTTTTCACCTCCACCTTCAATGGATTTGAAACGAATTCTCGGCCGCTTCCATTTTCCCCTCCCCGTCAGCCCGAATGACAACAGTGCTGTATGGACTGTAATTTTGCAGTGGCCAAAAATGGAGCCGTCTATCTGCTGCTGCGGCGGAGATTAAAAGATTAATAATTCAACCACAGGTCATGAATCATGTTTTTTTTTTTTCCTGTATCTTTTCTTTTGCCATTTTTAAGGAGCGCTGTCACCTTCTGCTCCTGCTCAGTGTTCGGTTCTCTTCAGCCGAGAGGACGATTGACTTCCCGCAATGTTTTGATGTGAAGCGTGGGGTCGGGAAAGAGCTTTATCTCATTATTGACATAATTATAACAGTCCCGCACGGAGTCGCCGCGGTTTAACACGAACACGTAAGGCACTTTGTTGAGAGCTTCAGGACCGTGCGTGCGGCCGTGTCTGTCGGGGTCAAGGTCAATCCAATTCCTTTGGAGTGATACAGTTAGGATTCAATTGAGAACTAATTAAATCTCCATATATTATCATCCTTAATGGCGATTTAATCAGAGTGGAACAAGAAAAGAACTAAACTCTGGTAGTTTCCAACCTTCCTTCGCGGGTTTATCCATAACGTGCTCGTGACTTTTCTCACTTTGAATTGTGCACATGTTTTGGCAATGAAAGGACGTCGTTATGGCTGTCACTGGCACTGAAAGCTCCCCTTTCCTCCGAATTCCAGTGCTCGTAATTCTTTAGGCCACTTGCGGCAATCTGTGATTTGAAGTACCCATTCCTCTGTGTCACTCTCAGACTCCCACTTGATGTATATCCTCTGCGCAGGAGCATAGGGCTATAACCTCAAATCCCCCCCAACCGCCCACTCAACTCATATTCACCCGTCCTCTCTCTTACTTCAAATCCCCCTCACCGCTCACCTTATTTCTGTCTCTTTCAGTTGCTGGCTTCGCCTGGACACCTACTTCATTTGGAGTTTCATAGGACCAGCAACCTTGATAATTATGGTAAGCGTCACGAACCCTCCTTACCTCTCCCCCCTCTGCTCATTAACCCTACTTAGCCTGCGGGTCGTCGCTTAAATGGTCCACAGAGATCCCTTTTTAATTTTTTTTTCCTAGCTCCCATCGCCCTCTTCTCTCTGCCCGGTTGAGCATACATGCCACCGCCGGGCACGGAGCCGTCCAGAAAAACGAATGAGGGGTGTAGAGAATATATTGGAGTTTGTCACCCTGCCGCAGTCGCCGGCTGAGACGATTTTGGGGGGGAGTGGGGGAAGTGAGATACAGAGCGATAGAGGGAGAGGGACAAAGAGAGCGAACTCTGCTCAGTATGCAGCGCTGGAGTAATCCGCACTGCGATTATGATTGATTTTGTTCCCGTTCCAAGTCCTACTCCACTACCTTTTTTTCCCCCAACCATCTCTTCCTCGCAGGCACACACTCAGCCCCGGACATAGATGCGTACAGTATGTGGTATGCAAGCACACACACACACGCTTTTTGTGCCTTTCCCAACTAGGACAGGGCCTCATTTTCTCCCAATAAAACAGCTCATTTATTGATCCAAATCTGATGTAAGACCCGCATTCATCTCAGTATTTACACTAATGCCGAGCACTAAAATACTGCTTTGTCACCAGGAGATGCGCTCCTAATTTTCCAAAAACACCAGTCAGCCATGACGCTAAATATCCGGCGTTGGCACAAAACTTATAGATATCTTTAACAACAAAGAAAGAAAAAAGTCACAATATGCTTGTCCAATAGGATTATTTCCCGAGAAACGCATCTCTCGCTGCCCAGCCGCGATCTGGCTGTCAAATCCAAACATGCATAATTCACTTTCACGCTCCAGTTTGGCGTAATCATTCACAATGCATCTCTGCGTGCCTCATGACTCACTCCTTTCTCTCTCCGATTTACAAACAAGAATATCCATCTCGTTGGAGAGAAGGCCTCGGCTCGCTTCCAGTTCTGCCCCTGAAAATTTGGCGAGTGTTTGGACAAAGGTGCAATTTTTAATTCTCCTCGTCTTACGTCAGCTTGAACGCTACCTGCAAATCGCCAATGAAATCCACCTAATTGCTGTAATTTGGAGGGAGCCATTCTGAGCAAACCCACATGACCAGAACTGACTCATTTTCTTATTATTGTTCTGACTCAACAGAGAAAATGCGAATAAAGAGACAGACCAGAGTCGATCTGCTTAATGTGGGTTTTTTTTTTTTTTTAAATCGAGCAGTCGGATATAAGACCGCCAATTAATTTCCCTCTGTAATCACAGCGTGTTTGACAAACACGGGAGCAAAAGTTCAACTCGCTGAGATGTGCTTGACTTTCTTTTTAAGTTTTATTTACTTGTCTGCTTTTTGAACAGAAACAGGAAAAACAGGAAGTAAGAATAACCATTGAAGTCTGCCGCAGCTTGCGATGCCGTAAAGGCTCAAAGTTTTCTCGTTTGCACAAATTTCATTTATTTATTTTTCCAAATGCAAAGAGGAAAGGACGGTAATTCCCCATGGCTGCCTGTAAGTGTGAATATGATGAGACAAGTGTGAATAAGTCAGATGAAAGGCTCCGCCGTGCAACTGTGCAGCTGCCTCGTCTCACCGATCCCTGTTTAGTCCGATAGAGGTTTCATAGGATTTTGCGCTCTGTTTGGCAAAGTGGGAAACCGAGTCTGGCCGCACTGTTCCAGCTTTGTGCTACAAAGTGCCCTGATTTAAAATGAATGGACCAGTAACAGGAAACACACAGGCTTTGTTCCCATTCTTCTCTGCCTCTCTCGCTTTCCCTTCTCCTTGCCCCCGTAAAAATCCGTCTGTTTCTCTCTTCCAGCTCAACGTGATCTTTCTGGGCATCGCTCTCTACAAGATGTTCCATCACACAGCCATCTTGAAACCAGACTCTGGTTGCCTGGACAACATCAAGTAAGAGCACTCAGATCACCCAGATATCCATTAGTCTCCCAGAAATAGCACTGCTTGTTTTTTTACGGGAGGGAAACAATGTTTCCATGTGAGCGTGCTCGGCTCGCTTCCGACCAAACGTGCTTTTTCACTGACGGCTCGATTGTGTCTCGTATGAGTCGTCTCGAGTTGACTTTTTCCACCCGTTTCCTTCGGTTTAATGAACCCCTGGTTAAAGAGCAACTTTTGTGTGGTACTTTGTATTCAAGGCTCTGTTTCCGAGCAGTTCCCTTTGCCTTGCCTCCACTTTTGATATTTCAAAACCTCATTAAAAGCACTTAAGGTTGCGAACACCCAACCCAAGGGTGCGGAAATCTGAGCTTACAAGGTAAGCACCTCCCATTACATTGAAAGGTTGTGTCAGATGGGGTTAAAATCAAACAGGTATTCTGCTGCGTCTCCATCATTATCTGAAGAAAACTGTTGTCTGCGCAGGAAAAGGCCAGGAGACAATCTGACAGGCCCGACCCGGTGTTATCTTGGTGTCAACACGCCGTAGATGAATATTCATTTTGTGTGTGCGTTATGTGTGTTTCAGTCTGTTTATCCTCTAATGCCTGGCTGCTTTCAGATAATGTAAAAGCTTCTGGGACAATTATGACTATAACAAAGGTGAAGATTTTCTTTGCTGGTAAAACACTTAGTCTGCAGGTGAGATGAATGACAGTGTTGCAAAGGTAACTAGGGCCAAGGTGGAAAAATATTTCTATTCAAATATGATATAAAATGTCTTTAATGCAGGACAAATTCACTGTATCTGTTACTTTCAGTAGTCGTGCATACGGACATAATCACAAGTAATCTAATCATTACATTAGCTAAATGCAACCTCAGATAAGATATAAAATATGATGCATGATCTGATATCTGTGCGTTGGTGTTGTTCCTGGATCATCAAAGCTGATGTTCATCCAGGTTCAACATTGCAAGTGACCAGTCACGTTGTTGTGATGTCGTAGTTTTGCGACGTGGAAACGCCAACACACAAAACCTTAACCCCAACCCCATTAGCATAACCCTAAACATGATCACATCCGAACCCCTAACCTTGACCCTAACCGGCCCATTTTTGGGACTTTTCGTCCTGAGTGCACATCGGTCACATGCAATGCTGAACCTGGACTGACATTAATTGTTATGATTAATGCAAAACACCTACACAGGGGTATCCGATGCACCAAAACATGACATATTATCATTTTTTATTTAATACCTGCAAACCTTGCATTCATTGAGTCAACCATGAAGTTCTCTGTATACCAAAGTGTAATGTTATGACTGAAAATTGGCTCATTTCATGCAAGTAGGCACAGCAGCAAATCTACAACATAATGGCTGAAAAGGGGGGGGGGGCGGGATCCAGTAAAGTCCAGACCTCAACAGTCCTCTTAAGGTCCTCCCCAAATGCCTTCAAACCTCAATGAACTGAAGCACAGCTACAAAACAACAAAGTGCTTTCACAATGGTGTGAGAGGCTGATAACGTCACACAGGAAATGATTGCTTCAAGTTATTGCTGCTAAACTTAGCTCTATAAGATATTGAATCACGGGGTGTGTTTTGCTTTTCACACACTGCTTCTGCATTATGACTTAGTTTTTGCTACATAAATAATGTCACAGTGCAATATGTCATGTTGTTGTTTAGCCTGCACTTTCTTTTTACCATAGCTGTATATGCTGCAGTGAAATAATGAGATAGTCTTTTAAGGAGGAGTTCGAGTGCTTGGAAACGGTGAAATTGGTGCGATCAGGAGCAGACACACAGTACAAAAGAGCAAATAAACAAGTATCACGCCAAAAGCACAAACTTTTTTTGTGTGATTTTTCCTGTTAGCACACGCCTGTATTTTTGAGAACACAGCCAATTTATTGCATAGCCAGTTATTCTCTTTTGAGACTGATGCTCATGCATTCAATTAAGCTAGTGCCAAGCTCAAAGCACTGCCTGATCTGTTCCAAGACAACAGTCGGCCGTAATAACAAACAGTTAACTACAACTGAGATTGCATACATAACACAGCTGTGTGTTTGGGATGTATTTAATCATAATCAAAACATGTTTTTGCAAGGGAACATTTGTGACCAGGCTACAAGTTGGTATTACCGGTGCAGAGTTGGCAGTCTTATCAGATACGGTCCTGTATGCTGCACTGCCATGTAGCAGCTCCTGCCCCAACACATGCTCTATGATTATGCATAAGCACACAAGCAAAACAAAGCACAATACATTAAAAAAACCTGCAACATGTCTAAAGCTTTATGCTAATGAATCATGTTGTATAATAACCTGAGGCTGCATTGGGTTATGACTTCTTTCTTGAGTAGACCTTACATGCCAAGTTGTCTTGTAAGGTGCATGCTTAATTTGTGTTGAGAAAAAAAAAGCCTGGTGAAAATTGAATAAAAGGATATTTTGCAATAGAGACGTAATAAATTATTAAGTTGCATTAAGCAATGAGCCAACAGGACGACTAAAAGTAAACTTGAAAAATATCACTGGCTCAAAACGTACCTAACATCAGACCTCCCCTCCTGTTCTCCCTTCGGGCTCCTCCATGGTTATCAAACTGCATGTTCACATGGCGCCAGAGGATAGATGAGGGCCTCTGCTGCTACTGCCTGAGATTACAACACTGTTAGTGTGTGTTTGTGTTGCACGCAGTAATTATGTTTGCCACAAAAGATGAACTCATAATTCATATATATGTATATATAAATAGTAAAAAGACACCCACCCCTGTTGAGACATGCTCTTGTGTCAATGTGCACTGGTTTCTCAAAAATAATAGGCCGTAGTTTGCTTTAGTATTTACATGTTTTAGTCTCATTCATCATTAGGTGCATTATTTCATTACTTGATTGTAGAAGTTTCATGCGCACACAGAAAGTTTCTGTATTTGCACTGTAGGGTGACATAGCATTTTCGGTCATTGCTTTTGACGTAAGCTCCAGCTACCTGGTGTCAGGGCAGGCTCTTTGCACAGATGGTGTAAAGTTGTTTTGCTGCCTGTATGCTATGATGGATAAGGGTCTCTGCTCTGTTTTTGCTGTCTGCCTCGCTTTTTTTTTAAGCCACTCTGGACACATTAGTCTGCTTTATGGCCGTGTTGTGGCGGTTTTTTCATGGCATCACATCACCGGTTGTCTCAGCACAGTGGCCCCTTTCTGCCCCGCTCCTCTCAACCAAGTGATACACACATTTAAAAAAAGAAAAAAGGAAAAGAAAAGAAAACAATCTTCAGCAGGCTCGATACGGCAGCCTTTGGTTCCGCCACGTCAGTCCCTAGTGTGCCAATGTGCTTTCATATCACAAATTCACTACAGGATTTCTCAGAGCTGTGGTTTTTATATGCTGCTTCTTAGCGGTGCCAAAAAATGTAACCTGGACAATAATAAGCTTTGACTAGTTTTGTGAACTCTGCGAAGTAAATTATTTGCCTAGATTTGAAGCTGTGTTTCCCGACTGTTACCCTACATCAGTTCCTCCTACGTTTAACCTCAGCAGTCTTATTCTGGTGTTTTGCATTAAAAGGCAATGTCAAACATGAGCTGCTACATGCTATGAGGACTTATTGAAGTTGCTATTTTCAGTGGTTTAGCTAACATATCTGCTAAGGTTAACAAGGTACCCTACTTAGTTATGCTAAGCTATCAGTACTAAGCTTGGTTAAGAGTGAAGAGTAAAGCCCCATCCAAGTTGGAAGTGATCTGCTTGTAGCACATTGCTTTGTAGCTGACAGGTGTTTGTTAATGGACATCCCAGTCAACTAGCTTACGCTACAGAAGCGGCGTGTATTCCCTGATGGTTTGGTGAGTTGTTGCTGGCTGTCACTGTTTGAGATTAGCCACAAAGAGCGTGTTGCACCAAAAACCTCCTTATGACTTTTGGTTTGGTCACTTGCAGATTGCTGCAGTTGCCTGAGACACAACTTTTACTTTTGAAGAAAGCTTGCCTTCCACTTTTTATAACCACATAGTATCATATTTGGTAAGTGTTTGCAGACCATTAACCATCTACAATACAAACTACAGGCGACCACGGATATCTGCTAGCAGCTAAAGCAATCACAAAGAGGTTTTCAGTGCAGCACCATTTTACCAGTTTCGCCTAGCAATAGCAGGCACCGTCTTGCAACCTCTCACCAGGTAATGAATTTGTGTTTACCACCCTTAATGGATTCTTCCTTCAATTACTCATCTCAAAACTGGGAAAAGTTAACTATGGACCCACTCACTTTGCATTACTGTTATTTCGCAAGTCACTGAATATCACTAACATCCTAGATTCCTCGTAAGAACAAATAAAACTATCCATTAATCCATTAGTCTCAAATAATTGTGCTGTTATAGCATAACTGGATTTCTAACACATTCAGTAGCACTGACTCTATGTACGTATAATTCCTCGTGCATTCGCACAGTATTGTTGTTAGGTTTGATATATCATTTTCACAGTGCTGTTAGAGTTAGGGGAATTATTTCCAATGAGCGGTGTCACAGGGTAAGTTTAATAGTGCATCTAGTAATGCAAAATTGCAGACTAATGCATGTTCACCTAACTAAGCCTAACCTTGTTCGTTTCTCTTTATTCTGCAATCCTTTGTCAAAGCTATAACGAGGTTTCTATACTTAATCCAAACTTGACACCTCCTGCAGCGGCTTCATGGTGAAAGCCAATCAGTGCCACCTCATTTCTCCAAGTGTTTCAGGATTTTCTTGTTATTTGTGTTGGCAGCTCACTTTTAAACGTTGTAACATATGGCCTCTTTCTGTGTCCTCCCAATCTTATGAAGAGTGTTGGGAGTAGGCTCACAGTATGTGTTCTGCTCACAGGCAGATCTGTTTCGAGAAACCGACATGCTTAAACAATAGATTCTGCACATTTACTGCACGTTCACACCAAGACATATGCGTAGTATGTGTAAGGAGAGGCACACGGCCAATCTCGAACATCTACTATGAAGCACAAATGTGCCATGTTTCAGATATTTGGAGAACTACAAGCAGGACACCTGCTGCCCACACAGACCCTGTGCCTAGCCTGCTCAGCCTGGAAATGGATTGCTGATTACCAGCAAGTACATCGCTGACTATAACACTGATCGAAAATGCTTTAAAAAGTAAATACAACAAATGATTCAATGTGATTTAGTTCATCTTAAAGTTTGCAGTAGGTAACTACTTACTACTCAGTAAGACGCCAGCATATTATGTGACCACTTATGTACATCGGCCATTTTTCCAAAGGCCAGATACATTGTGTAGTTGGTTCTGCAGGAAAAATATTGATTGCTGTGGTCCTAAGTGTCACGTGATTTATAACACTGCGCTCTCCTAAATGTAGCAACCCACTGACCTCCTCAACCCAAGTCTTACCGACTCGAAAACACTCTGCAGTGTTGGCCGTTTGTAAAAGAAAAAAAAAGAGATGGATCTGTACAGCTTTTTGTCAGCCGTCATTCATCTGATGAGGTTTTTACACCAACATCCATTAGAAAACGCTATGAACACGCACAGAAAACTGGAATTAGGTGTAGGCTACTGTGGGCTTTTATATACATATATATATATATATCCAATGCTTTTTTACCTTTAATGATCTATCAAGGTGAGCCGGTTTTAATGATCATGATAGCATTGGTTAATTAAGTCAATTTAGCCTAGCTTAATGAGCTATGCCTTCTTTAGTTTCATCTTCCTGCTATTTGGTTCCTCTTTATGGCTTGATGTCATGTTTTTTGTTCAGATTTCATCATACTGCCTTGTTTTAATATGAGTGTTTCATCTCTGTTTCACCGAGTATCTCTTTCTCCCTCTTTGCTTTTCTTTTTTTTGATTAGCACTCACATCCTGCCTTTTTATCTTATGCCGTGTTTATCTTTAACATCTTTCTGTTTCTCATCTTCTATTTTTTTCCTCCCTCCTCTTCATTTTAGCTACCGTTATTATGATGGATGTGTTATTGTAGAATGGCACTGGTAAGATGCAACATTTCTCAGAAGAGGAGTAGAATAGAATTGATATCGTGTTTGATGTGGTTTTTTCCCCCCTCCTCACCCCGTAATGGAGACAGTGGCTGCTGCTGCCCCGTGATTCATGGATTGCAGCGTGACTTTTGCACCGATGTAACTTTGAATACCAAACTTACTCTTGAATTGAGCTTTCTTAGAAGATGATGGACTGAACATTTTTAGCTTAGCATAGAGTCCTCCCAATTCAGATAAAGAGCTTCAAATGAAATATGCTAATGCTGTGATGTAAAAGATTAAAAAAAAATGTCTGTGCCGTCATCAAAAACTTTGCACTATTGATGTCTTAAACATTTTTGGGGTGATTTGCATTTAGAGCATACCTTTGGTTAAATAATTAACACCCCTGTTGGCCTGATCACGGCACTTCTTTTTCCTCTCCCAGAAAGAGCCTATGAAATGACTTTATGTAGATTTAAAACAAATTGAATTGACCAATTGCAATCTCATACATAAATGATCTGTGACATTGCAATGAATGGCACCTCTGCAAATTAAGTCATTTGGAGGGAAATAGGTAATTTGATGTCACAGACTGAAATAGTTCTCTGCTTAAAATTGCCCCCCTTTGGCAACAATTAGTACAATAAAACCTTTTTTTGGAGGGAAAGTGCTGAAAGCTGTCTACTACAGCACTCAGTATATGTATTATATATTTATACGGGCTTTTGTACGGGCTTTGTGACGACCACAATTGAGCTAAAGTGCATAAGTTGCTAAAATGCTAAATTTGACACCCTAAAATGTATTTAAAGCATTTAATTACAATTATTCCTTTACGACATAATTAGCTTTGTCAAATATACTTTACATAAACTATTTTGAAGTTAATGATGCTGAGAATATGAGCAGATCAGTAAGTGATATTGTATTAGTAGATTTCAGGCTACAGTTCTGAATGGGGCCTAAAAAAGCTAAGATGCACCCGCTTCATTTGTAAGTGAGCTGTTATGCTTTTCAGCGACTGTAATGCAGTCTCAGAAGTTTTGCCTCGAGGCTCCTACTATGCAGCCCTCAAAATCACCCTCATATTTTTATCTGATAACTCCAGAAGAAGATAAGCCGTGCCGTGCTGATATGAGTCGTACCCTCTTCATATCCTGTCCTCTCAACGCATTTCTTATGACCTCTTTTGTCTCTATCATCCGCTATCCCTCCAACAAAACTCCCACTAGTTAGAGGACAACATTTTGTTCTTTTTTTGTGTGTGTCCATTGCCTGTGTTTCTGTGTCCAATCTGGGGGCAATCGCCTTGATAAAGTACCTTTCCCACCAGGTCATTAAGACAGCCCTGGGAAAATTATGTTTAATGGTTGCTCTGGTGAATTCATAAATCATTTATTTCGCTGCGCACCTGGCCCATTTATAACCGCTTAAATGTGAAGGTCTGCCAGCATTTATGAAGGGAACTAGATACCTATGCAAAAGAGATAATTATTGTTAACATCTGTAAATCACTAACAAATCCGCTTCCAAAATGTGGAAATGTGGAAATGTATTGGATTAATGCAGGCTAGCATCAATCCCATACAGGCAAGCAAGCCATCGTCCTTCTCGTTGTGTTGTTTCCATCTTCATTTCTAAATTTTTACACTGGATTTATTGCCACATCTTTGTTTATTTATTTTACCTCTGCATTGCTTTAATATGTGATTTGATTCATTTCTGTCTGTTCTCTAATTTATTTTGTTCTCATTATATGGCTCAGCTATCAGGATTATGAACCTAAGATGAAGTAAGACAAAATTGGAATGGCCCTTTTTTTCTCATAATGCCATCTTTCATTTACTCCACCATGAACAAATCAGCACCCAAATCCATCTGGCTGCCTCCCTGAATCATTAACATGATTTATAGTAGAGCACTCAGTCACATTGAAGGCCACATTAGTGTGCACAAAGTACTCTGATCTTAGATATACATAGCCTACAGATGAGACAAGCAAGATTAGTTTTAAATGGCACCTGTATTGTTACAGCGCACTGTATAGAAATGTTAGTACTGTAGTGTAAATACCATACACCCATCTTCCCTTTATCCAGAACAAAAAGGAAGAATCTGGGCACAAATCAAAGTTTGAATTGAAGGGCTGGGTGTCCAACCCAAGGTGCTCATTGAGGACATTTAAAAAGATTATTACAGGAAGAAAAAGCAACACATAGGAATTAATGACAAATTACATGCGTTTAGAGGCAATGTGGAACAACAATGAATAAAATAGCTAGCTAAAGGCTAAACCTGAAAACTAGCTAAAAGTGGCTAAAAAAGTGAGTGATAAACGAAAGTAACTATTAAGCAGCTGAAAAACTAAAAGTGAAAGATGGAATTCTACTATAAGATTTTTGTATAAAACAATTTAATGATAACTAAAAGTAACCATCAAAATTAATGGCTAATGGCTAGTTAGCTAAGAATAGTGATTGTATGGAAGAACTAATTTTCTGAAAGTAACTGATTGGTAGATAAAAGTAATCAATAAAAAGTTGAAATATAAAGCTTAAGTAATGGCAAAAGCTGAATAAAAGGTTGAAGCAGTTTAATAATAGTGAATATATGTTTAAAATGAATTGCTAAAAATAACTAAAGCTTAGCTTCATAAGCTAGCTAAATTAAAACAGATAAAATAGCTACATGCACTCAATGGCTAAAACAAATGGAAAGCTCAAGATGACATAAGCACAAGGATGATCAGCAGAGATTATCAGTTCACTCTTATAAAATTTCTTGAACCAAAATGATATAATTTCTCAAAACCAGGTCAGATGAGCGCATAGCAACAAGAAAACAGACTTGGCGACTGGAATTACAGTTTGCACAAATCGCAGCTCAGAAAATATGAAAGTCTTATTTATGTATACAATCAATAATATTCTTAATAATTGCTAAAGACAAAGAAATATCACATCAACATGAATTTAAATGTTGCTGTTAAGGAAAAGCTCATCACATTAGCTCATCACATTAAAAGCATAAAACCAATAACACTCCCAAGAAATGTAACTATAACAGCCCAGCTATGATGAATCCTGATAAAACCAAAAATTAATGTGCACAAGAGTTGGTTTAGTCAGTCTGGTGCTGTATGTGCAGTCTTTAGTAGCCACAACATGATGTTTCTGGTGTGCATAATTAACCTCCTAGGACCTGGCGTCCACATACAGTGGGGCAAAAAAGTATTTAGTCAGCCACCGATTGTGCAAGTTCCCCCACCTAAAATGATGACAGAGGTCAGTAATTTGCACCAGAGGTACACTTCAACTGTGAGAGACAGAATGTGAAAAAAAAATCCATGAATCCACATGGTAGGATTTGTAAAGAATTTATTCGTAAATCAGGGTGGAAAATAAGTATTTGGTCAATAACAAAAATACAACTCAATACTTTGTAACATAACCTTTGTTGGCAATAACAGAGGTCAAATGTTTACTATAGGTCTTTACCAGGTTTGCACACACAGTAGCTGGTATTTTGGCCCATTCCTCCATGCAGATCTTCTCGAGAGCAGTGATGTTTTGGGGCTGTCGCCGAGCAACACGGACTTTCAACTCCCGCCACAGATTTTCTATGGGGTTGAGGTCTGGAGACTGGCTAGGCCACTCCAGGACTTTCAAATGCTTCTTACGGAGCCACTCCTTTGTTGCCCGGGCGGTGTGTTTTGGATCATTGTCATGTTGGAAGACCCAGCCTCGTTTCATCTTCAAAGTTCTCACTGATGGAAGGAGGTTTTGGCTCAAAATCTCACGATACATGGCCCCATTCGTTCTGTCCTTAACACGGATCAGTCGTCCTGTCCCCTTGGCAGAAAAACAGCCCCATAGCATGATGTTTCCACCCCCATGCTTCACAGTAGGTATGGTGTTCTTGGGATGCAACTCAGTATTCTTCTTCCTCCAAACACGACGAGTTGAGTTTATACCAAAAAGTTCTACTTTGGTTTCATCTGACCACATGACATTCTCCCAATCCTCTGCTGTATCATCCATGTGCTCTCTGGCAAACTTCAGACGGGCCTGGACATGCACTGGCTTCAGCAGCGGAACACGTCTGGCACTGCGGGATTTGATTCCCTGCCGTTGTAGTGTGTTACTGATGGTGACCTTTGTTACTTTGGTCCCAGCTCTCTGCAGGTCATTCACCAGGTCCCCCCGTGTGGTTCTGGGATCTTTGCTCACCGTTCTCATGATCATTTTGACCCCACGGGATGAGATCTTGCGTGGAGCCCCAGATCGAGGGAGATTATCAGTGGTCTTGTATGTCTTCCATTTTCTGATGATTGCTCCCACAGTTGATTTTTTCACACCAAGCTGCTTGCCTATTGTAGATTCACTCTTCCCAGTCTGGTGCAGGTCTACAATACTTTTCCTGGTGTCCTTCGAAAGCTCTTTGGTCTTGGCCATGGCGGAGTTTGGAGTCTGACTGTTTGAGGCTGTGGACAGGTGTCTTTTATACAGATGATGAGTTCAAACAGGTGCCATTCATACAGGTAACGAGTGGGGGACAGAAAAGCTTCTTACAGAAGACGTTACAGGTCTGTGAGAGCCAGAGATTTTCCTTGTTTGAGGTGACCAAATACTTATTTTCCACCCTAATTTACGAATAAATTCTTTACAAATCCTACCATGTGAATTCATGGATTTTTTTTTCACATTCTGTCTCTCACAGTTGAAGTTTACCTCTGGTGCAAATTACTGACCTCTGTCATCATTTTGAGTGGGGGAACTTGCACAATCGGTGGCTGACTAAATACTTTTTTGCCCCACTGTATGTGGACATCACATTTTGGGTTATTTAGACCAAAATACTCAATTCTGCTCTACAAGGGCCTGATATCCACTTATGAGGACATTATACTGCTCTATCAAAATTTTAAACTAATATCCTCATATGTTGCTCTTATTTTTCATAAAAACAAAAATAAGGTAAAAAAAAATCTGGTGATTCTTTGCTTTTACATTCATCGGGCCCCAATCAGCCCAAATATCAAAGAGAAATTAAAAATGCATGCCGTGGAAGAGTTTGGGTCTTAGGAGGTTAAGCTTTGACAAAGCGCACTACATGGATACTGTACATGTAAGGGTAGACGGCACATTCTGACAAGAATCGTGTATTAATGTGATTAAACACTTATCTAGATCTTGCCAGAGGGGTCACCAGAATACAAAAGGGTGCAGGTGAAGGGGGAAAAAAACTGCCACTTCTCCGCGCAGTGCACCAGCACAAAGATAGAGCCCTTACTCTTAATAGACTTTGTAATCTCAAGGGCATTTGTTTCAGATAAACCTTCTGCTTGAGTAAGATTTTACAAGACACTCAGCTCAGGCACTAGAATCCAACATGTAATATACTAATGAATTTTCTTTTCCTGGAAACGAGGACTGTATTTACTGGTCGCCCACACATATAGACTGCACTTAATTTTTGTGGGAGGATCAAAGGCTTTTCTTTTTGTTTGAAAGAGTGCAAGTGTAAAAATAAAGAATAGAAAAAGACTAAAAGGGAAAAAAAATCATTCTCATTTATCATCAGTTTCCTTTCCCTGTTCATTTCAAACTGTATTTATAATTGTGGATTAAGCAGGTTCTTCATTTCCAGACCTTACAGTTAAAGTTGTGCCTTATTGCTTTATGACCTAATATCTTTGGTGCAGTTTATGTTCCTTCTCCTGAAATGACAGCTTTTATTAATTATTCATCAAATGGCTATTTGCTTACATTTCAGATCTTGGGTGATCGGCGCCATCGCCTTGCTATGTCTGCTGGGCCTAACCTGGGCTTTCGGCCTCATGTACGTCAACGAGAGCACAGTGGTGATGGCCTACCTCTTCACTATCTTCAACTCCCTGCAGGGAATGTTCATCTTCATCTTCCACTGTGTGCTGCAGAAGAAGGTCGGCATTTGCGTTCTCTCCCGTATCCAGAAAATAGCACGGTCTCACATTAATTAACTGCATGCACATTGGAATTTATTTCCATAACGAGCATGCTGGAGTGTAGCAAGTTTGGAAAGTGGTGAGCTGCTAGTGCGAACCTGTCTGTGCTTTTGAATTTACAGGTGCGTAAGGAGTACGGGAAGTGCCTGCGTACTCACTGCTGCAGCGGCAAAAGCGTGGACAGCTCCATTGGCTCTGGCAAGGGCACCGCCTCGCGTGCTCCTGGACGTTATTCGACGGGATCGCAGGTTAAATAGCATTTTTCACTCCTGTAACTTACCACGTGATATGTTCTTTGGAAAAAAAGGTGAACAGCAAGATGATTTCTTTGTAGTGTATGTGCATGCTGCAGCTAGAGGCGGGAAATGATTTGATCCCGAGTGATACTCAGGATTACGTAAGATTTGAAGAAAGTAGGCAAGCAAAAGAGTAAGTCTGCAATTCGTTTTCACTGGGGCGGATTTAGGCTGCGCATCGGTACAGTGACGTTGAGGAAAGTACTGGCTTCAGCTTTATGGGGAATTTGTTCATGCTTACAAATTCAAATTTGACTGTCTATGCCAGGGTTTGTAAATTCGGTGCATAGATGGCAAGTCTCCTTGTAAAGTAAATTGTTAATGGATTCCACCCACGTTGACGTGAAGTATAGGATGAATTGGCGCGATACGCCGTAGCTGAACATCGTATCCATATCCCAAAGAGTGCGATTTCTTCCAGTGTTCAATTATAAATAGTCCTTAGAGTCAAGCGTGCAGTGGCAACCCACGGTACAAGCTGGATTCCGCACACAGATCAAAGCGTTTAATTATACACAGTGGTTTGACAAGATGGCTCTAACCTCATGCTCAGTCACTTTATATGAGCGAGACAGGAATGGAAACACTCAGAAAGATGTGGTTGTTTATTGCTAACTCCGAGGCTTCGGAATGAATGTGTAATCAGCAGAGCACATTCGAACCCGTCGGCTATGAATGGTTCAAGTTTTTGTCCGTCCAAAAAAAAGGAGAAGAAGAAGAAATGGCACTGTCATTTTCAACCCATCTGTGTCCCTTAGGTCTGGGGACAGAATCGTGTGCAATATGATAATGAGATCAGCTGTGTCAGTATATGTTGCTGTTTGAATATGTGAGCGATGTGTCATCTCGGCTCGAAACAGACGCCAATTCATGATGTGAAAAATGCTTTAAGCTTTTATAAATAAAAACATGCCCTCGGTTTAAATGTCACACTGCGATGGGGAAGCTCAGCGAGAGATTAGGTGAGGTATAGTGACAGCTGCTCCAATTTTAGTTAAAGCCGGAGTAGGAAGAAAAATATAAAAGGTGGAAGAAAGCATTTAGCATATGAAAAAAGACAGCCAGCGTGCTGAGTAACTTTCCCTTTTATTTTAAGTCCTCCTACCTACATTTTGAGCGTGTGGAGGTATATATGTTTAAATCTAAAAATGCTTCATGTGGGGTTTGAACCAGTTGCTCTATTGTGCTCTAGCTCCCATTACAGGAGGATAGTTTTCTCTTAGATAAGCGATCCCGAACATATTTTGAGCCACAGACCGGTTTAATGTCAGACAATATTTTCATGGATCAGCCTTTAAGGTGTAAATACAACAAAATAAAAGGATACGACCAAGACAAAAACTGTGATATTTTGTAAATATGATAAGAAACGCGAATTCACTGTGTGATTCTGTAACTTTATTAGCAGCGTCCTCCTGAAATGCGCCAACAACACTGAGAGTAACATCCTCCTCTCTGCCTATTAATGCTCTCTGGTCGCTATGTTAACGCGTAAACATTTCTTTCAAAATAAGACACACAACTACAACACGGGGAAAGACCCAGGAAAACCGAGTTAAAGATAAAAACCCTGAAAACCATAAATTTCACACCTGAGCCTCAACTCAGTACCGGTCTGGGGCCCGGGGGTTGGGGACCGCTGTCTTAGACCTTTGAACTGCATTATTTTTTCAGGGATTTCAGGGATTTGAACCAGCCTTCCATTTATGGTTACACAATGAGTCTGTATTTAAAAATATTTTCCATCACTTATGAAAATCAAGAATTCACCATGGGTGAATAAAGGACTGAGTAAAAGGACTGAGTGAATAATCAAACCAAATTAAAACTTTAGCCAGATTGCATTTAGTACCCAAATTATTTTTAAGTGGACCATAATAAGCTCTGCTTTAACTGGAAACTGTTCCACACACAAGTCTAGTAGTAGTAGTAAATCATCAAAATGAACAAGATTCATTTAATTAAAAATTTGCAGTCGGCCGCATCGATTAGTTAGATTTATAGGGTTAGGGCCCTGTAACTCACATCCAGTCACAGGTCCCCTAAGGGAAGTGCAGATGGAGGCTTGACTTGTTATTGGTGCACTGGTGAAGGGGTGAACCAGTGATGGGGTAAAGGCTGCAGTAAAAGCAGACAGATGAAAGGCGTAATGTTGTTAAACTCGATGAATGGATTACTGGGAGGATAATTTCCTCCTGAGAAGTCTGGCTAACTTGGAGTCTTGCTTAAAATGTATTATATACAGATGTGACAGATTAAAGGAAAAACCCATGACCCTTGAAATCCGTTGGTCTGATAAGTATGAAAACTATGTTAACTGAATTTTTAACCTTCAGTTAAAAAAATCTCAAACCAATCAATCCCGTGTCTGGGAATTTCAGGGTCATTTAGACCACTTTTTTCACCAGCAATGTTAAAGCAGAAGGGTGTTCATTGTCCCCAGGAGAGTTTCACACATGCACATAATCAATACCAAGGTGCATTGAAGCTGTTCTGGCCACATGTGGTGGAAAAACTCCTTAGTAAGGCTCCAATAACACAGGCCTAGAGACCGTTTGGCAACTTCAGCATGCTCTTGTGCATTCTTTGGTAGCTACTAGATTGCCAGTGTCACCTATAATTTGCACAGAGGACACAGACAGAGTGGAAATTGCTCACCTTCAAAGTAAAGGCCGTCCCTCAGTGCTGCAACCAACACGGATCAGAAGGTGGACCTTTTATTTTAAAGGTTGCTCAGTGAGCGGTTGGCAAGTGTCTGCACACAAGTTGGCGATTTCCATAAAAGACGCCAACTACAGGTAACTGTAGCAATCTGCCAGAGCAATCGCAAGGAGGTTTTTTCGTGTAGCACCAAACATCTCTTTGTGGCCAATTTCACCTGCTGCAACCAGCTGCCAACTGATTGAGGAATGCATATTTTTTTCATATGTTGCCACGGGTTACCAAACAGCCTTTATCCCTTTTTTCCCTACATTTGACAACCAAGCCTTGTTTCGGCCTGGTTAAGTATACCATCACAAATGTATATTTTTAAAAACAACAATTTTTTTATACTTTAATCAGAAAACTCTCAAATGTTCTGCACACAGGATAGAAAGGACTCTTTTCTATGGTTAGATGCACTCCCTTAGCTTGTGCAATAGCCCACGGGACTGTGATAATTAACCAGGATGAACTCTGTTGGATTGAGCCCTTTCCAACCCAAGATACAGACTCAAGAGAGCTTGACTGATGACTTTATTATTGATTTAACCTATCATAGTGCTACTGCTCATTTTTAATTGGAGGTTACTTATCCCTACAGCTGACATGTTTCAGGGTTAAATACTAGATTCGAAAGCCGATAGCATCTCTTTTTCTTCATATCTCAGCCGTTATTGAGCTGTGAAGAATATGAGTGCACGCTTGAGGAAATATGCTGAAAGCCTGAGACTTTTCACTCGTCCTCCATGTGCAGACTTCTATTTTTTTCCCCCAGAGTGAATATTTTTATAAGGTGAAATGTTATTTTTCTCCGCAGAGCCGCATCCGTCGAATGTGGAACGACACGGTCAGAAAACAGTCCGAGTCCTCTTTTATGACCGGGGACATCAACAGCTCTGCATCGCTCAACAGAGGTATTTGTTTCCGCAGCACATCTTTTCTTGAGTGATTCAATACACCAGCCTTCACCTCAGAATTTATGACTGTGACTGAGAAACTTTTTTATTTTTTTTTCTCTCTCTCTCTCTCTCTCTCTCACAAAAGCAATGCTATTTTTCTCAAATTGCGTTTGGACTTGCATTCCTCTTAATAATGACACGAGGGCTTTGCAGAATTAAAAGCCTCTTTAAAGCTTTCAGCTGCAAACCTCAATCCAGCTGTAAAAAGTCAAGGCAAATCACTCATTTCACAGCAATTTTCCTCACATACTGCGAAATAATTAAAAACGCCAAGTGAAATATGCATCTCCCCCACCCTACTTGGCTGTTAATTATTACCAAATACCACAGCAAGGTTTACAATGTAAGAAATCACGAAAATGAAAACTCCTGCCAATAGAGCTGCAAACTCTTACCTGTTCAAGTGACAGATTGAAAGGATAAATGCTTCACCGCTGCAGAAAATTGTTTATTATGTCTTATTTTGAAGTACAAACCAACCGTTTTCTATCGTTTTGTTAGGAAAAGTAACACTAAATAGATTAGGTGGTAGAGAGAATAGCAGGTTCTAGGTAAATCATGCATTTCATCACATTTAATTCATTTGATGAGTGTGCAATAAAGGATATATTGAACACCCCGCCCATTCTGCCTGTAAAAGCCTTGAGTGAGAAACCAGGAAAAGTGCTTACTGAAAAACCTAAAAATCAATTGGCTGGGAGCTTCTCTCATATATATGTGACTAAAGAGTTTCCATATAATTCATTGACAGACAGAGTAAACTTTGGAGTCTCTCAGGTTAACGGGAGCAAATGCTGCGCTCGCTGGCATCCCTCCCCGACATCTCTTGACGCGAGTGCCACACCGCTCACTCTCTAAATTCGCTCTGGGCGTCTGCTCGCATAGACGCTAATGCACACTTACAATGATGGATTAATGTTCGACACGGGGAGGAAGTGTCATGATCTCAATAATTAGGTGCTCGGCTTAGCACCGTCAACAGACGCAGCTTTTATCAATAGTGGGGAGGCTGAAACGGGGCAGGACTGAAAGAAAAGCCTGCATGGATCTCCTGTAAATATATGTTAAAATAAAAAGAGGTCAAAATTATACGTTCATTTCAATCCCCCCGGCCTTCTCACAAGGCTCGATCTGATTGAGAAAACACTCACATGAGCTAAAGAGCATGCTGGGAAGTGTGTTCTTCCATCCCACGTGTTATAAGAAACAGATGCAAATAGAATTTGCACTTCTCCGAGGCTGCTCCCGTGTTGTTATTAAGGAATTATATGTTGAGGAGCGAATATTCCTAGCTGTTTTGTGCTCCGTATTCTTCTTCCCCCCCGAAACTCCTTGTGTGTGAGAGAGTGAGCCTGCAGCTGACGCTCTGACTGTGATCATCTCGAGAGCGGAGTCATGCAATCATCTTGATAGCTTTGCATGTTCAATTTATCCCAGCATTCAAGATTATTTCTGCACAATCAGTGTGATTCTTTCTTTTTTTTGGGGGGGGGGGCAAATTGTCCAATTCAAACACAGGCACAGTCAGTGGGGGATCTGTCATTGGGAGAATTCAAGAGGGGGGCTGGTGTTTATGGAATACTCTGTAATTAGGGCAAGCAGCAACAGCAACATCAAATTGCAGGTTTTTTTCTTGTTTTAAAAATCTAAACATCCAGATTCCCAGGCAAAATGATAACGTGGCTAATTAATACTCAAAAAAGTAGGAATAATGCTGAAAGATGAGACCAACGCAGCGGCACTATAGTGCTTTTAAATTTCATTAAGCATAGTCTTTAGACATAAAAAGTACAAGTGCAATTAGAACGCCATAAAAAAAAAAAGAAGTCTAACTTTTAAGAGGAAGGGGAGAGTCACGGGGTACTATAAAAACCTTTCCCCAGTGGTGTGACAGATTCAGAGCGTTGGAAAAAGAACAGTACACTCTGCCGGAGGATCTAATTACGGTGTACTCGCACCTCAGATAAAAGATGTTTACCCGCTCTGGCACAGTGCATACAGGAGGCGCGCGCATGTAACGCCCTCACAAGTCTTAAATTCGGCTCCTTTAAAAATAATAGCCTCATACGTTGACGTGGAGAGAGAAGGAAAAAAAAGAAAATCAACGACTTGTAAACAGGAAATGAATGCGCCTGAGAAGTATTTTCAGCATACTTGATATCCCGCATAATGTATTCAGACACTTGGATTTTTTTTTTTAACCATCAGCTACTGTAAGAAAAACAAACATTACTGAATCTGCAGCATTCGTGTTTGAGATTGCAGCCTTCAAATCTGCAGCTAATCACCGGGCTCAGACTGTGAAGGTTGCTTTGGTGCGGTAGTATGTGGATGGGAAACTGATGAGTCATTTGGGCCAGATCCTGGCAGCAAGAATCTGAACACAAGCGCTGCATAAATAGAAAATGAGCCTCTGTTCTGTTTCCGTGGAAGAGGCGAGGCTGATGCAAAGTAATGACCGTCTTCACTATAGAGAGGACATATCGCTTCATTCAAAGGTTATTTCGGCAACTGCGCAAAGAGAATGAGCAAGTATTGAACTTTGCTCTTTGGAGAAAAGGAAATATTAGACCACTTCATCTCATAAGATTGGCAATGCCAGAAGTAATAATAATGGTGCAGGCCCCGGCTGTTGGTAGGCTTCCTTCGTACTGCTGCACCTGTCAAGCTTCCCATTTTCACACAGCATGCAATTTACAGCGCTAATAGTCAGGGCTCTGCCTCTTGAAATTCTTTTTTTTTTAAGGTAGACAAAAGCAGGCCTATCATTTCTTTTCAGCAGCAGTTAACTTCATTTCCAATGCTATGTCAGAGAGTGTAAACTTCCCGCAATTGAGCACAACAGCAGAGCTGAGGCGCTAAAGTAGCTAAACTCAGGCCGAACTTCCACACAGGCAGGACAACAACAACAAAGCTGTGAATAGATCTTATTTTTAACTAGCGTTTATACCCAGGCTTATTTTTTGTTGTGTTTTTAAGCGTGTGAAAAAGGGAGAGAATTCTTTTTATTATTTTTTTTTAAAGGCTCGATGATGTTTGGATCATTATTTTCCAGTTCAATATTTACCTGAAGGGTCTTTAAAAATGTAAACACACGTAAGCGTTTCAGGCATCCTTGGTCGTGCATTTCATTCACTTTAAACGGAGCAGAGTTCTTGCATTGTTGAACTGAATTGTGGAGCTGATGCTTTGCTTTGCTTGTGATGAGTTGATAAAAGTTCATGTATATAACGCTTACTGCCAATTGAAGCTGCTACCTGCTCTTGGTGAGTGACATAGGGTTGGGTAGTACATGTTAGAGCAGCCAATCCCAAAGGTGGTGGGGGACCTGTGCCATGAACCTATTTGTTCATGTGAGACACTGGGACTGTTGTGGAGGGCCCACCGATAAGCTTATAAAGTTAAAATTAATATCGAGCAGATTGTTTCAGCTTATTGGTGCATCCACAACAGTCCCAGTCTCTCAAATTGGGAAAACTAATTGCCCACCCCTGTATTGGAATGTCACCCAGTCTGGAATGTCCGCCAGCGACCAATGCTCAACTTGAAAGCAATGCGGGATGAGTGAATCACTCCCTGTCTGGATGCTCCTTTATAGTTCAACAATGCTAATTAGCTTAAGTATCACGAGAACATGGCTAATTAGCATATCATGAACACACGTTACCAAATCTGTTATCAGCCTACATGTGCTGGCCTTAATAAAAACAAACAAACAAAAAAACTAAAGCAAAAACAGAGCTTTGCTAACATGCAAGTAGCTAGTAGCTCAGCTAAGCTAGGCTAACATACCAGTAGCTTTTAGCTAGCAGCTCAGTTACAGGGATGAAGCAATCCTTCCTTTTTTACTCCATGGCTGTCAGATAAAACCTCTTCCTGGGACTGTGTTTACTTCCCAGGCTTCTGCACTTATACATCTTTCTCTTCAACCTTATATCATACTTCTAGTAGTAATGTAATGTGAGCTCAAGCAGTAAAAAGACTCTCAGTGGAGTCGGCTCGAGGGCCATCGTGAAATTGGCGGATGGGACAGCGAGAGAAGAATGTGGACAGCTGTACTGCATATTCAGCTCCAGTCTGAGAAGCAATACACCCCTGCTTTTAAAAGAAATATGCAGCTTTAGCTGTGTCCCCTAGGCCGCATCCTTCAGAGGACCTGGCCTTCGCGGTCTGCGTGGCCTGTGTGATCTCTTGATTAATCGAGCAGATATTTGAAGTTTACACAGCTACATTCTCGCCTGAAAATATCTTAAAAATTCATTTTGTGACCAAGAAAGAGTAATAAAACTAAGTAGCTGCCGCCATTGTTGGAAACTGGAATTGGCTGGGCCGCGCTATTAATTCTGGGATAGGTTGGGCCATGAAGGATACACCCGACTCATCCTTCAAATCCAGGGAAACGAAAGACGTATTTGTTGGCCGCATTTGGAGCAGCCTTCGAATTGGGACAGCCTTCGTCTCCTAGCTCTGACGTAATTGGCCTTCAAATGTGGCCTCTGAAGGACCTGGCCTAGGAGTTGAGACACACCTATGACATTCCTAACATTAATATTGGGGGTAAAAAAAGTAATTAGTAATGCAGTTTCCTAAAACACCCTCAGACAGGTGCGTGCCCTCTGTGTTGTCCTGTTTGAGTCCAGAGACGTACCAATACCTGTGCTGTGTTGGCCATGTCGGTTCTCCTTTGGAAAGTTTACCTGTATACTGCCTGAATGTGGAGCACGAAAAAGGGCTTAAAGCTAATGGCCGACATTAACGGTACAATTAATACACTTTCCATTAGCCGCGTCAGTTCTGCCACTTTCATGTAGCAAAACCTCCCTCACATTAATGACCATATGATCATTTGGATGTTAATGGCTGTCACTGCTCAGCTGCATCTGCCCAACTGATATGTATGTTCTCTCTGTTTCTGTCTATATCTCAATTTATCTACCCACCTACCTTTTTCCTGTCTCCTTTTTTCCTGTCTCACTCTGTCTTTCTCTGGCTGCTCCAGGGGCTATGGCTAACCATCTTATACCTAATGCACTCCTACGTCCTCATGGCACTAACAATCCCTATAATACATTGCTTGGGGAATCGGCAGTCTATAACAACCCTCTGGGCATGTACAACACACAAGGTGTGCAAGCTTCTTTCATTCTTTAACATTGTGGCTAGGGCAGTGTTTTGTTTTTTTTTTTCATGTCTGAGCCTGGAGGTACTCTAGGGGGCACATCTTTGTTCCCATCCCAAAACAAAAAGCAACTTTATGATTGGACTATTAAAAGTAATGCACTAAGCTGAAATCCCAGCAGTCGCCTTGAGAGTTTTAACAGCGCTTTAATTTAGAAACAAAAAAAAACAACAACACTGCCCTTGCTGTCTTTGTGTTAGCTTTGAACAAGCTATAGCTTTATCATAAAAATCCTACAGGTTTGTTTTGCTGTGGGATTTTTCAGTGGTGTTGCATCTTGGCTTGTGTTCAGAGCCGTGCTATTCGATTACATAAGTTGCACTCACTCGTGGCTGTTTGGCCAAACACACAGTGTAAAAATGAGGAAATCCTCTGAAATCAAGAGTAGGCGCCTATAGGGAGCCAGATACAACACCAGTCATTTATTTTAAATGTGCTCCTGTGTTGTCAGTGAAGCTCGTGTGTGCTTTGTCTCAATGTTTTCTTGTTTTGTTTTTTTGTTTTAGCTTTTAGCATTGCATTCTCGTGAACACCGCTGTTAGATTCTCAGACACTGTTGTTTTGTGATAAATGTCGCTGAGGCAAGCAAGAATTTAAAAATGAAAATCGCCGGTGCTACATAACAGAGCGGTTTGAAGGAAAAATTCAGAGGTTACAGTTCATTTGTTTCTTTAGCTGTAATTTACGGTGGCCCTGAAAGGCCAAATGGACTGCAACCTAGGAAAACACCAGCAATAAGAAAAACGCTGTAAAAGCACACAAAACACAATGGAAATAGGAAAAGCAGAAATAGGAAAAAACAGATTTCCAAAAGCACAAGGGAAGTGTTTCTGGGGAGACAAAAACCCGACGGACCAGCTGCAGGAACCAAAATATGCTAAGTATTGCGCTGGGTGACACTTAAAAGAAGTGGAGGATCTATCGGTTTTATGAGGAAAGAAAAGATGAGAGGTAAGTGTGTTAGCCTAACTATTAGCCTAAAAATCAGCCATCAGCATTACATGAATCATGAGAATAAAACACACCTAGCATGTTTTGGTTCCTGCAACTGGTCCGTCGGGTTATTGTCTCCCCAGAAACACTTCTCTTGTGATTTTGGAAATCTGTTTTTTTCCTATTTCCATTTTTTCTATTTCTGTTGTGTTTTGTGTGCTTTTGCAGTGTTTTTCTTATTGCTGGTGTTTTCTTAAGTTGCAGTCCATTTGGCCTCTCAGGGCCACCGTAGAAATAGCTATTTAGCACTTCATTTCAAACTTGGTAACTGTCATAATTACTCATTCATATGTTCAAATGTAGATTTTCAACTCAACATAGATTCAGTCTACTTATTGTGATTTAAAAACAAAAAAACAAAAAACATTTTCAGTATCGCAGATATTAAAGCATTCCAAGTATTAGAGCTGGGTATTAGAAACCGGCAAGCTATCGTGGGTCAGTATGACTATCGAAATGCTATTTTATTTTCTCTCTGCAGAGCTATTCCAGCTCTCAGCAACTCAATATGTGTTTGCTGTAACTTTGCGAGTCTGTAAAACTGGGAAAACTCAAGTTAAAAAACAACAACAACAACAAAGAACCTCAGAGAGCTTTGATCAGCTGATAATTTATGTATGAAATACAAAATGCTTACATTGGAGGTTGTGATGGAGGGCTATGACTCACTTACACTGCCATAGATGAGGAAGAGTAAGACTGCTAATGGATCAAAAGATTTATCTGTCTATTTGACACTAAAGTACCGTATCTGTGTTTTACCCAAGGATTCCATCTTTTTTTCTCTTTCTCTCTCTCTCTCTTGCTATATATATATATGTTTGTTATGAGATATGTTCAGGTTCTTTGTGTGGGTGCACAGAATTTGCATGAGGGTTAAAACAATCTATTGCATTGCAGAAACATTTTCTTGATGAGTCATCAGCATACTATATGTGCGTTTTCCTCTTTCTACCTGTCACTGTTATGCTTACTGTGTTTTCTTTTCTTCTTTCCTTTCCCTCATGCTGTCCCTAAAAGAGCCCTACAGAGAGACAAGTATGGGAGTCAAACTAAACATTGCTTATCAAATGTAATTGACTTTGGCTTTGCTTTCTTTTCACTCGATGCTGACAAAGGGGTAATGAAAACAACGTCATTCCCTTTGGAAGCAATACAATTCTCTTTGTGACAAAGGCCCCTCACCTTGACAAGAATGCCAGTTAAATTGGTTTGAATCGCATCCCGAGTTCCACTGCTTACAGACATTTACACTACTTGGTGTAGTTTCAAAAAAGACAAGAGAGAGACTTCTTCCACTCACATGTCCTAGGCCTATTTGATATCACAGCCTGAATAAGTGAAGCCAGTTACAGCTAACATTAAGATTCACCTCAACGCTTGAAAAGGCACGTCGATATAAATTGATCTGTGATCTTTAATAGAACGCCGTGCCTTCGTTCGTGCACCTTTTATTTGATTATACCAAAAACGTACATAGATATATATTTAGATTTTTTTACGAGGCTAATTTCCTTCTTAGAAGTCTGAGACGTGCATCTTGTCAAATTTTCAAGAGGTCAGACTGCGAGCTTGACACTTTAACGAGCTGGATGGCCTTGTCTGAGGTAGTTTGAATTATCTTCAAATATATGCTTTGATGTTGATAGCATGGACTTGGCTAACTGATAAAGCTATGAAAGCTTCATGTCCATGCAATAGAAAGAACAGAAAGCCTCCTTCCTTCCAGTGTGGCTTTACTTTGAAGTATCAGTTGTGTTCACATTGATAAAACATATCAATATATACCCACCCCGCCTATGCATTTTTACAATGTTGTTTCTAAATGCTCACATGGGACAATATGGTTGGGATCCAAATTCTACAACTGGTGTTCCGGTTTGTGTTTCACTTTTAAGAGTTAATTGCATGGCTTCGATGTGTCCGTTGTCTCTGCCTGCACGCGTTTTGTGCTTTTGTGCCGTGCTCGAAGTTTGGTGCTGTCTGGTATCGCACATGTATCAATGTCTTCATCACTGCCATCATTTAATTGTTGATTTCCATGAAAATGAAGTAAGTCTTGGTATTGAATACAATTTTTAAAAGAAGGTAAGTGTGAGCTCATAGGATTTTACTGTAAACTGTGTGCTTTAATTAAAAATGCTAATCCAGGCCTTTACGTCCGAGTGCATTTCATAGAACTGGGAGGGTTGGTGATTTGATGGCTGCTGATAAAAACAGCATTTATGTCTCACAAGAGTTCACTGTTCTCATTCAGCTGCTATATCCCTACTCATCTTTGTCATTCCAGAGGGAATCCTGAACAATGCCCGGGATACAAGTGTCATGGATACTCTACCACTGAATGGTAACCATGGCAACAGTTATAGCATTGCCAGCGCTGAGTACATGAGTGACTGCGTCCAGATCATTGATCGGGGCTATAACCACAAGGAGACGACCCTGGAAAAGAAGATCCTAAAAGAGCTCACCTCCAATTACATCCCCTCCTACCTCAACAATTCCCACGAGCGCTCAAGCGAGCAGAATCGGAACCTCATGAATAAGCTGGTCAATAATGTTAGCAATGGCGGCAAGGACGGCGGCTACGGGATGGGCTTGGGCGTAGGGATGGGCATGAATGTCGCGCTGGGCCTTGATGACCATTCCACCTTTGTCCCCCACCACGACGAAGGCCTCGGTTTGGAGTTGATACGCGAGGAGTCGAACGCCCCGCTGTTGCCGCAGAGGCCGCCCCCATCCCTGCAGGCGGTGGACAACCTTCACAATCACCTCCACCAGTCGGCACCCCCACCCCTGCCGCTGCCGCACCACCCCTTCTCGTCCGCCAGCGCTTCCTCCTCGTCTCGAAGGAGGATCCCCCAGGAGAACAGCGAAAGCTTCTTCCCTTTACTCACCAACGAGCACACTGAGGACGAAGGCTCGTCGCCCAGCCACAGCCACCAGAGAGACTCCCTCTACACCAGCATGCCCATGCTGCCCGGCCTGCCCAACGTGTCCGGAGAATCGGCAGATGGCTCCAAGGATGGCGGCGACGCCAAGAGCCCGGAGGCCAGCTCGGACGACGTTTACTACAAAAGCATGCCCAACTTGGGCTCACGTAACCACCTCCATCAGCTGCATTCCTACTACCAGCTAGGGCGGGGCAGTAGTGATGGCTTCATTGTTCCCCCCAACAGAGAGGATCTATCTCCAGAAGAGGCCCAGCAGGAGCCCTCGCACCTAGTCACCAGCCTATAGGCCCGAACCCCCTCCCACCCGTGCCCATTGTATTCTCGCAGTCCTCTACTCTTCCCCCGTGTGCCCTTGGTCCATCAGTCGTTGGAAGTGGTAGCCTTTATTCTCTTTATTCTGTGTCCCGAAGACTGAGGCGGAGGAAGGAACTGTACCCTCGCTGTTACCGACCATAAGCAGGATAATAATTGCTACGAATGCGGTGGTGGGGGGCGTCGTCGGCAGTTAATATGTGACTCTATTTAGTTAGACACTGCAGAAGGTTGATGTTGTGCCCCCTCTCCTCCACTCGTCGCCCCCAACCCACACACCGAACACCCCACAACACCACATCCACCCCGTCCCCTCCCAAACCCTGTGTGGTTTGCCGTGTTTTGTCTCGTTGTGAAAAGAGACAATTACTCACACAGGATTTTTAGGTCTCAGAGATATAGTGTTGACAGTCTACAGGAACTGCATACCCCTAAAGTTTGAAACTGAAGACTTCACCAGAATTAAAACGAAACAAAAAACAAAAAAAAAGACTATTTTATTATACTTCTGTATCTATATTGACTTTTTGAGAGATTTTTTTCCTCTTTGGTGAGTTGCAGCACATTTTGTTTGCTGAAGTGTCCCTTCAATGAAAAAAAAAGACAAAAACCACACATATACGCACACACACATTTTGGACAGTTACCATAAAGGAATTATTGATTGTATGCTTTTAAGCATAACTGTTCTTTTTTTTTTTTGTTGTTTGTTTTTGTTTCTTTCTTTGATTTTACTGTAATTCCAGTTGTTAAAAGAGGGAGAAAAAAACTAATGAGAATTGCGAGATATTTCTATGTAACTGTACAGATAACTAGCATTGCACATAATAGTATGCTTTTTTTCCCGTTCCAAGCGAACCCTTTTGTCTCTGTAAATGTAGTGATTAGGAGCAATTTTGTTCTCTTGTGCTGGCCCTTCTGGGCTTTTGGTGCCAGTCTGTTTTTTTTCTTTCTCTTTTATCACTTTCTGAGAAATGACCATCGAAATAGGAGCAAAATTACACAAAAAATACCACAAGAACACACTTATCGTGCCGCATTTTCGTGAACCGTATTCACCTTTCTTTTTCAGGTCTGTTTTTTTTTTATTATTATTATTTCCGCCTGGTTCGTTTTCTCTTTCGTTTTCTTTTTTTTTTTACTGTGTAGATAGCAGAGCTCTGATTCACAGATTGTCAAGGAGACAGAATCAGTCCAATTTAATCACGAGGTGTCCCTCAGAAAGTTTATAGTGCATCCTGCATCTATATTGGCATTCAGAAAACACTTGTGCTTCTCAGAAAGAGAACAAATTGAACCTTGATGAGCACTAGACACTTGTGCAAAAACAACAAAGAAAGATGGCTGTTTTACTTATTAAAGAAAGAGCTTTTGAAGTGAGAAAAACTGGAAGTGTTTTTCTTTTTCTTCCTCAAGGAGAAAATCTATTTATTTATTTGTTAAATAAACAGTAATAAAGGATGGGAGCAAGTTTAGCAGCAAAAAGAAGTTTTTCTTATTGGCTATAATTATGGCTTCTTATTTATTCTTTTTTTTTTGTATTGGTTTCCGAGTTGAATGACCTCATAACTAATATTTGTTGTAACAGTGAAACTTGTTTGCCAACAAATAAATTACTGATTAAGATTTATCATGTAGCTATGACAAAAGTGCTGGTGTTTTGTCTGAGTCCTGGGACACTTTTGTATGGATAACAGCCGAAGACCTCCAAATAACGGAACGATCGAGTCTTTTCTTACTTCTGAGTTCGTATTCGTCATTAGCCCCTCTGTCCATTTTAGTGCCAAGTCAGTTTTGGCCCCGGCAACAGTGGATGTGCTCTGTATGCTCTGGTCTGCTTTATAATAGAAGCAGTGGTTTCATAAGCTGTAATAAATATTTCAATATCATTGCTGTTGTAACCAATGGATTCTTTACAGATACGGTGTGCTTGATGTGATATTGATAAGCTGCGCTGGAGTTGTGAGAGTAAAGTGGACCGCAGACCGCTTGAAAACAAGTGAGCAGCCTTACCTCTGAGTAACAGTAGCAACTGAAGGCAGTCGATGTTTATACACTTATTGGACAGGATTTGTTGGTTGGACTTTACTAAGAGCTTTTTTGTATTAAAAAAGAAACAAAAAGGCAAAAAACCCTTAATGACCGTCTAGTCAACCTTAGCTTGTTTTATATTTGATTTTAAAGGTTAAGCAACTCTTACCTGAACTTGTGGCATTATTATGAGATCATAGAGCAGAGTGACATCTGTGAGATCACACATAGAGCACAAAGACAAAGCACAATTAAGGCTGAGCATTTATACTGAGGCAGTAGGACATTAGGTAATGGCAGGATGCTTACATGTGCGTTGATGACTCATGCACTCACTTTGATAGGTACACCTTGCTTTTATCGATTCAAACCCCCTTTTTGCCTTCAGTGCTGCCTTAATTCTTCATGCCACAGATTCAGCAAGCTGCTAGAAACCTTTCTCAGAGTTTTTTGCCCATATTGACACAATAGCATCACACAGTTGGTACAGATATGTTTGCCGAACATCCATCACACCAGTCTTTCATTTCAACACATCCCAAAGATGCTCTATTCCATTGGAGTACAGGGAACTCATTGTTCTGATCATGAAACCAGTTTAAGATTATTTGACATGGTGTGTTATCCTGCTGGAAGCAGCCACCAAGCAGCTATAGGTACACTTTGTTCATAAAGGCATGGACATGGCAACAGTCAGGTAGGCTGTGGCATTTAAATAAATCTCAGCTGATACTTTGGAGCCCAAAGTGCAGAGAAAATATCCCCCACACCGTTACACCACCAACAACCTGAAACGCTGATACGTAGCAGGATGGGTCCGTGCTTTCATGCTGTTTACACCAAATTCTGACTCTGGGACTCTTCAGACCAGGCATCGTTAATTTTGGTGAGCTTGTGTGAATTGTAGCCTCTTTTTCCTCGTCTTAACTGATAGGAGAGGCAGACAGTGCGGTCTTCTGCAGCTGTAGCTAATCTGCTTCAGGGTTCGATGTTTTTGTGCTTTCAGAAATGCTCCTCTGCATACCTTGGTTCTAACATGTGGTTACTTGAGTTACTGTTGTCTTTCTCTCCGCTACAAGCAGTCTTGCCAGTCTCCTCTGTTCACTGGGATCAACTTTTTTTTTTTCACTGGATGTTTTCTCTTTTTCGGACTTTTCTCTGTACTCTAAAGAAGGTTGTGTGGGAAAAATCCCTGACGATCAGCAGTTTCTGAAATTCTCAGACCAGCCCGTCTGCCACCAACAACAAGTCACCTAAATCATCTTTCTTCCCTATTTGGATGCTCGATTTGAACTTCAGCAAGGAAATGTGCATCTTTTTAGGCCTATGAGTCACATTTATTTGCTAACATGTAGCTAACTGTAGCTTTATAACAAAAAAAAAATCAAAAATGGTCGTCTGGTGCAACGAAATCTCATATTTTTAACATTCTGAAGGCATTTTCTTCAGTTTGAGCTCGCAGTTGCATATTGTGGGACCTACTGTTTCCCCCTCTAGTCAGAGATGGCTTTCAGAGTATGACTGTAGCCTTCAAGTGTCTGAAAAGTGAAGCCAATACGGAGATGCATTCTTACTGATGGCTAGCAGTGGATGATTCATCTTATTTAAAAACAGAAGTCTGGTTTTATGGATGTCTATGAGAAGATGGACTCAATGGACACTTACTTGAGTTCATGATCTATATTGTTAGCTTCAGGTTTGACCAAATACAAAGGTTTATTTTTTCCCCAGTACAGTCAAAAATTAAAGTAGGGGATTCTTTAGGGAGGACCTAAAATCCAGTTGACAAGTTGCTATATGTGTCCCTTCTCAGAGATTTCCATCTCTGGCTTGTCACATCTGGTTTCAAAACACCAGGATGACGATAGCGATAGCTTCCCCACAGGATTTCACCAACCAGTGGATGATGACAGGTGGTTACATCTATACCTGAAATGGCCACTGTTCATCCAGACAACATAACAGTGCTTTCTTTGGGTCCTCAGCAATACACACACTCCAAGTGTGACGAAACACTTGTTAGGTAAAGTGATGGGCAAACAAACATACAGCCGTTCCTTTGCTTATCAGATCAGATGATTGGGTGTAGTGAAAATGGTGTTGCTCATAGTGACTCACTTAGAGGATTATTACCCAGCTCTGCAGTTTTGGTCATTTTCTTCTTCAGAAAAACTCTGCTGTGCTGCAGCAAACAGCACACCAAGAGTTAAGAACTAGCTTTTGAAAGCAGCAGAGCCATTAGTTACTAAAAAGCCACACTTTCCCTCGAGATTCGGTTAACACCTATAAGTAAATATTGGACTTACATTAGCTGGCCTAAAACACAACTCCTAATGGATGTTAATGGCTCTGTGTGTGCTGCTTGTGTATAGGTGGTGTGCTTGCAGCTTGTTTCGTGTGACAAAACAAACAAATGTTAGCATCAGATAAAAACATACCACAAGAGGAAACTGAAACCTGTCGGAGTGTGTCAAAGAACTGAATGATGCTTTGATATTGATCAGATTTTTAGCTACAACATGCGGGAAAGTGGGATGTTTTAAGGCCGTGGAGCGATTATTGACCACGCTGGGGATAAACTATTCAGAAACATGCATCTCCCATGCACTGTCGGCTTATCGGTTTTTGACACTTAGCTTGTTAGCTAACATAAACAAATGTTTTCGATTGTTTCTACTTACATGAAGAATTTCACTCTTTCACATTAAACAAATATGTAGAAACATCCTGTCTCAGAGTGATCCTGACAATTAAGGATGAATTTACTATTTCTAGGTTGGACTGCTGTTATTCGGTATTCATCATTAACGCCTTGAAAAGCCTTCAGTTGATCCAAAATGCTGCACCGAGAGCACTGACAGGGATAATAAAGAGAGAGCATATCTCTCCTATATTGGTTTCTCTTCATTGGCTGTCTGTTGAATCCAGAGTCTAATTAAAATTCTTTCTCCTCACATACAAGGTCTTGAATAATCAGGCCCCGTCTTATACCAAAGCCCTCATAGCATGCTTCCTAGGATATTTAAAAGCAGAATGGGAGGCTTTCAGGCTCCTCTTCAGGGGGAACCAGCTCCCAGTTTGGAGAGGCAGATAGACCGACCTAACTATTTTTAAGGTTATGCTTAAAAGATTTTGAAAAAGCTTATAGTTAGGACTGGATCACATGACCCTGAATCCTTCCTTGCAATAGGCCTAGGCTGCTGGGGGCTTCCCATGATCCCCTGATATGACTGTTGGTGTTGTTTTTTAATTCATTCACTTATTTTCAGTCTCCATGTATTTATACACCATTCTCCATATAATCAATAGTAATCATTCGTGTTTTGTCCTGTCTTACTACCCTCATCCCGAACTGGTGGTGGCTGCTCCTCCCTGAGCCTGGTTCTGCTGGAGGTTTCTTCCTGTTAAAAGGAAGATTTTCCTTCCCGCTGTTGCCACGTGCTTACTCATAGAAGGTCGTTTGATGAGTTTTTTTCTATATTACTGTAGGGTGTTTACCATCAGAGATGGGCAGTAACACGTTACTTGTAACGCGATTACTTTTTTCAAGTAACGAGTAAAGTAAGGGATTACTATTGCAAAAACAGTAATTAGATTACCGTTACTTTCCCGTAGGAACGCCGCGTTACTGCGTTACTAAAACCGTGATTTTTTTGCGAGAATGTCTCATGACAGTGACGTAAGCGAGTGCGCTGTTAGTGACAACAGCTGTGTGCAGATCAACAGTGGATCACATATCGATTGTGGGAGAGAGTATGAGCGTGCAGCGTTTAAAGCGTGGAAGTACTGACCTTACTTTGAGTTTGATTCCATAAAAAGTGACAAAAACATTAGCGTCCGTTGTGCGTGGGAAGAAAACTTCTTTTTACAGCGAAAAACCCCTAAACTTCCAAGCAAGCACCGAGTGCGCAACGACGTAATGGGAAACTCAGAGAAACTCGAGGATTCTTCCACTGACCGCGGCACACCTGCACCAGGGTAAACCTCCGCCTACCCTGCTCCTGCTTTACAGGTGAAAATAGAGCAACAGGACCTCTAGTCTTTGACTTTATTTATTTTCTGCTGTGTTTTACTTGCATCTATTTGAAAGACTGAGTGTAAACACAAAAAAATATTTTATTTTATGTGCTGGAATGTGCAGAAAATAGGTTTAAATGTTAAACTAATTTCTTCCAGTCAGAGAATGTTGCATATAATAAAATTTTTGCTTGATGCATAAAGTTAAAAGATTAAAACTGATAAAACAAGTTTTAAAAAGAGACTTTTCCATTTGATTACATTTTGTATGATGGATTATGTAGAAAAAGTAGAATTGGGCTGAAAGATCTATCGCTTTATCACCTATTCAGGTTGTAAATCGTGTTTTTAAAAAGTAACTAAGTAACTAAGTAATTAATTACTTTTGAAAATAAGTAATCAGTAAAGTAACGGGATTACTTTTTTGGGGAAGTAATCAGTAATTAGTTACTGATTACTTTTTTCAAGTAACTTGACCAACACTGGTTACCATACATTATAAAGCTACTTAAGGTGACTTTTTTTGTGAATTGGTGCTATATAAAGAAATAAAACTGCACTAAACTGAAAAATGTTAGCTTGTTGCAGTAAATGTACAACATCCTTTTATCCCTTATTTAATTCAGCTCTCTTGGCAGGGCTGGTTTGTGGATGCCTACAGTTTTATGTGGCTCAGTTGGTTACAGCGGTTAGCTAAACCAGTCAGTGTGTTGGAAAAGTAAAGGGTAAAAATAAGGAGACAAACAGGTGCATCCAGCAGCAGACGCTGATAATGATTAAAGTTTCATTTTTCATTATAAAGAGGCATTTGATTGAATGTTCATACTGAAAGCAAAACTTAATGCACATTCTAATATATTCTTTCACTGGACTATTTACAAACAGACAGGTGACTTTGTGAACATTAAATTAAGACTTAGATCATTTGCAGATTCTGTAGAATAATTGATTAAACCAAACCTAAAGATTGTATAACTACAGTTATTAACAGATTCTTCAAATGCAAGTTTTTGGAGCTGAAGACATTCCCACTGGGGTAATGAACTCATTAAATGACCATGTGATAAACAGACCAAGGCTTATTTCTGTCTCACCATGTGTGCTTATTATATTTTACTCTGTCCTGCATGTAAAGTAGCTGTTGCAGGGAGACTGTGGGGGGAGATCAGCCTATTTTCACAGAGCTGGAACTGTGATGGATGGCTGAGTCATTGTGAGAAATTGCCAAAGATGTGGCGCTCCTCTTATTACAGCCAGGATCTCGGGTCGCAAGATAAAGGATGAAGGGGGCTTCAGCTCTAGCACTTTTGCAAGCCTGCATGCTTAAGCATGGCTCTCTTTACTTGGAAATATGACCGAAAGTGCTCTGGACATCACCGCCGCGTGACATTGACTGGCATTTGCAGTCCCCGCGGAGTTCATGAAATGTGCTGAAGATGTGACTCCGGGCCCCTACCCACTTTATAAACGAGCCCTGATGCTGACCAGGGACGTGCTCACGTGGCACAAAATGCACTGTGGAATTAGCAGTGGCTTGTTCCCCCTGGCTTGAGACACTCGTGCCCACAGATATTTAGTGACACATGCAGAGATAGAGGTTTCTTTCGATTTTTGTTTTGAAGCCCGACATTATGCTTTGTTAACACTGTTTACCCAAGTGAGAATATTTTCTGCCTGCCACAAATGTATATTGATTTTGCCGGCTAGGCCATCAGACCTTAGATTGAAATCTTTAATTGCTAAATGTTTTCTGCTTACCTCCCTAACTACAAAATAAGTGTTGACATGTGCTCACAGCTCTTAAAATAGGGCACTTTGGAGCTTCTACAGGAAGATTCAATATACACTGTAAGTGCTTAGAGTTTCTTTTGAAAGCACCGCACAGTTTTTAAATTACTTTTAAATGAAATGAGATTAAATGATACATACGTGCTGTTATCATTTTTGTGTTTCACAGGTTAAAAGAGGCTGAAAACACTGACAGATGTACACATCTTTTAACCTCCAGGGGATGTTTCATTGGCCAGTCCATGTGATTGGAGGTATCCTTGTTGCTGACGTCATCCTCCTCCTCCAGCTCTTACCAGCGTTCCAGTTCTCCTAATCGCTTCATCCATAGCTGATTTATTTTATTGTTAGCATAAATGAATTTCAGCAAATGCAAATCAGTAGCCTATATCCTCATTTCTTCATTTAGCTGCATACAGTATATTAAATCTCCCAGTTTTGGCCTCTCTCATGGTTAATGTTAACTCTACAGCAGACAGGAAAACGAAGAATACGTTTAAGTGTACCTTTTTTGCTTTCTGTGGTCTACTTTTCGTTCCGCATCTTTTAAACCAGTATTAACTGAGGAAGGAAAGGTAGAGCAGAAACAGTGTGGCTGCACTGATAAGGACAAGTGTCCATTTGTGAGCCGTCTGGTCGAGAAGATGGTATTGGAAAACTTGTCTGGCGGCTCGTGTTGTGTCATTACGAGCAGCCGTGTATGTGTGAGTTCACGTCTGTGAGCGAGGACACAAGCCTGCGTGGATGTTTGCTTGTGTGTGTAGGGGGGGTAGAAACACCTGCATGCCGTGTGAACAACAGCATGTGAGTAGCTGAGATGTGATAATATAAAATGGCACATTTCATATCTTGCCTACTATTGAAAAATCAATGGCTGAATGCCTGGCAGAATTCCAAATGAAAGGTGAATCAATGTCATCTACAGCTATGTGTATTGGGACGACCTGACAGCCTCAGCACATAAAATAAAATAAGCTACTTCTTCTTCTTCTTCTTCTTCTTTTTAGCAGCCCACATTGATTTAAAATAGGGTGTTTGGAAAGTCCCAGCTTCTGGACCTTGGTGGCCCAATGTACAGTGGGGCAAAAAAGTATTTAGTCAGCCACCGATTGTGCAAGTTCCCCCACCTAAAATGATGACAGAGGTCAGTAATTTGCACCAGAGGTACACTTCAACTGTGAGAGACAGAATGTGAAAAAAAAATCCATGAATCCACATGGTAGGATTTGTAAAGAATTTATTCGTAAATCAGGGTGGAAAATAAGTATTTGGTCACCTCAAACAAGGAAAATCTCTGGCTCTCACAGACCTGTAACGTCTTCTGTAAGAAGCTTTTCTGTCCCCCACTCGTTACCTGTATGAATGGCACCTGTTTGAACTCATCATCTGTATAAAAGACACCTGTCCACAGCCTCAAACAGTCAGACTCCAAACTCCGCCATGGCCAAGACCAAAGAGCTTTCGAAGGACACCAGGAAAAGTATTGTAGACCTGCACCAGACTGGGAAGAGTGAATCTACAATAGGCAAGCAGCTTGGTGTGAAAAAATCAACTGTGGGAGCAATCATCAGAAAATGGAAGACATACAAGACCACTGATAATCTCCCTCGATCTGGGGCTCCACGCAAGATCTCATCCCGTGGGGTCAAAATGATCATGAGAACGGTGAGCAAAGATCCCAGAACCACACGGGGGGACCTGGTGAATGACCTGCAGAGAGCTGGGACCAAAGTAACAAAGGTCACCATCAGTAACACACTACAACGGCAGGGAATCAAATCCCGCAGTGCCAGACGTGTCCCGCTGCTGAAGCCAGTGCATGTCCAGGCCCGTCTGAAGTTTGCCAGAGAGCACATGGATGATACAGCAGAGGATTGGGAGAATGTCATGTGGTCAGATGAAACCAAAGTAGAACTTTTTGGTATAAACTCAACTCGTCGTGTTTGGAGGAAGAAGAATACTGAGTTGCATCCCAAGAACACCATACCTACTGTGAAGCATGGGGGTGGAAACATCATGCTATGGGGCTGTTTTTCTGCCAAGGGGACAGGACGACTGATCCGTGTTAAGGACAGAATGAATGGGGCCATGTATCGTGAGATTTTGAGCCAAAACCTCCTTCCATCAGTGAGAACTTTGAAGATGAAACGAGGCTGGGTCTTCCAACATGACAATGATCCAAAACACACCGCCCGGGCAACAAAGGAGTGGCTCCGTAAGAAGCATTTGAAAGTCCTGGAGTGGCCTAGCCAGTCTCCAGACCTCAACCCCATAGAAAATCTGTGGCGGGAGTTGAAAGTCCGTGTTGCTCGGCGACAGCCCCAAAACATCACTGCTCTCGAGAAGATCTGCATGGAGGAATGGGCCAAAATACCAGCTACTGTGTGTGCAAACCTGGTAAAGACCTATAGTAAACGTTTGACCTCTGTTATTGCCAACAAAGGTTATGTTACAAAGTATTGAGTTGTATTTTTGTTATTGACCAAATACTTATTTTCCACCCTGATTTACGAATAAATTCTTTACAAATCCTACCATGTGGATTCATGGATTTTTTTTTCCACATTCTGTCTCTCCCAGACCCAGGTAACACCACCTGGGTCTGGGTGCAATTCCCCCCTCCAGGGGCAAGGGTACCTAGACCCGGTTTGTAGAGTACGCTTGGGGAGTGTGATTGTGTGTACAGCGTCTCTTTATGTCTGTCTCCACGTTGGTTGTGTGTGGAGTGAGTGCATATGAGAGCATGAGGGTGGGAATGGATGTTTGTGTCTGTGTGTGCCTGTATGTCTGTGTCTATATGTCAGGTTGGGTATCAGACGCCACCTCTCTGGGGACACCTCAGGCCCTCCAAGGTTTGGAGGCCTATCTCCACCCACCACCACTTCCCCTGCCAGTGGCGGACTCCCTCAGGTGTCGGTGTGTTGGTGGTTCTTTGTGTCTGGGGGTGGGCGTCCGGGTACACACCGGCTCACTCCTTGGCGGCCGCTTGTCGGGGCCTGGGGCCTGGGGCTCGCTCGGGCCCCTTTGGAGGTGGGGTGCCCCCGGCCTCTCGGCCTAGGGCTCGGTCACTCAGGCGCAGCTGGGGGCCGGCGGAGCTCACGGGCGCGTCACTGCAACTCCCCCTGACTTCTGCTCCGCGGCTGCTGGGCGAGCCCTCATCTGGGACTCTCCTCAGCTCTTACTGGGACAGTGGCGCGGCTGCCCCTCTGTTGGTCTTCCATGGTCTCTTGTGTTCTGGGGGCCTCTGGATGTCTGGAGTTTTGATCTCCTCCATACCCGCTTCACACCCTGGAGGACGGGGCTGTGGCCCCCCCACACTCCCTAGCAGATCATTACATGGAGAAACCTTTGGAATGCAAGCATGCTGATCCACACAGGTATGCACACATGGGTATTCACAGACGCGGACTAATGCTTTCTTGGCTGCTGCCTCAAAGCACACTGTGCGCTGTCTATCTTGCGTGCTGCACAATATCGTTTATTACTTAGTAAATACTGATATCTATGACTAGCTAGTTTATTGTGATGGTGCTTTGTTTTCTCTATTATTATGTTGCTCTTTGTTGTTTGCTGTCTCCTCTGTTTGTTTTTGTGTTTGTTTGTTTGTTTTTTTTCTCCATACAGGTGACCCAGGAGTTTTTTTTTTGTTTTTTTTTTTGGTCTCTCTTCCCCCCCCTTCTCACCGTCTCTTCTCCCCTTTGGTTTTCTTTCTTTCTCTCCCCCTCTCTCTCTCATTCATTCCCCCTGTCCTATTTATTAAAAAAAAAAAAAAAAAAAAAAATGACAAAGGATGAACTGAAGCTCTGCCATCACGTAATGTCGCATACTGCTGTTTCTGATGTCATTTAGAGAAAAAAAAAAAAAAAAAAAAAAAAAAAAAATCCTACCATGTGGATTCATGGATTTTTTTTTTTTTCACATTCTGTCTCTCACAGTTGAAGTGTACCTCTGGTGCAAATTACTGACCTCTGTCATCATTTTAGGTGGGGGAACTTGCACAATCGGTGGCTGACTAAATACTTTTTTGCCCCACTGTACTGCAAACTTTGGGGATTTTTATTAGCAATAGGGGAAAGGGGTTGTGGTCTTCAATCCACACAACCAAGTTTAAGACACCTTGATTAATGATCCTCACATGAACATAATGCTTTCTACCAAATTACTATGTTCATTTTAATTTTCAAATGTTAGTTTTTGTTTAGGATGAGCTCTTATCAGTGTTGCAAGTCATTTTAGAAGAAGAACAGTTGTTCAAGGGAAGAAAGATTATCTTGGGAAGTGTTAGAAATATTACTGGTCTTTTTTCTCTCTTAATTTGTAATTGAACTAAACAGGCTGAATGGCTTAATATCATTAAGTAATGAATATGAAATCTTTGGAGATGATAGTAGCACAAATGCTGCTAGCAAGTTTTAATTTGTCGTCCTGCCCACCTGCTCCTGTTGAGCTCGACTCCAAAAGAAAAAGAGTTTATCACATTATGAGTTTTCTGCTGGTTTATTTTTAATATTGTTTTACAGGATGTAACCTCATCATCTATCCCGCTGTTTAGAGAGAGAAAAAGAGATGGAGATCCTAAATTGTGGCTAAAAACAAGCTAACCTAGCTTGTTGTCCTCGGGTCAAAAATGACGACTAGGTGTATGGCAAACAAGTGTATGGGACAACACAAGGGTTATAAACAAGCTAACCTAGTACATTGGGCTAAGCTAACCTAGCTTGTTTTTAGCCATAAAACTAGCTAACCTACACAGAAAAGTGTTTTAGCACATGGCTGTCACAGCACATATGAAAAACTTACATGTTTGAAAACTAATTTGGGCAAGGTGTATGCTTTAGTGAAACAGGAGATAACAATATGTGTTACTGAGCAACCAGGTCTCATAACAACATGTGAAATAGTCACAAAAAGGCAGCCGGTTTTTCATGTTCATGGACATA
Source organism: Maylandia zebra (assembly GCF_041146795.1). Lineage (NCBI taxonomy): Eukaryota > Metazoa > Chordata > Actinopteri > Cichliformes > Cichlidae > Maylandia > Maylandia zebra. Next base: position 39,890,246 of record NC_135169.1, on the reverse strand, counting down.
AATGGTCAAGTTCTTTTGTGTGCGAGTGCACAAATTTGTAAGTAATATATTTCAACTAAATTTTCTTTCCCGTCTGAACCAAGCCAGCAATCGCCATAGCAACCAAGAAAGCAAAGATTTGAAAGAGTGGCAATCATTGTATTTTATGCTACAGTAACACTGGGGAAAACAGTGGTTGGAGACCATGGCAGGACCAAAATTATTGTGACCGTTTGCAATGGACTTGCTGCCTGCTATCAGTCTGCAGCTGAATGGGGTCAAAGAGCAATTAATTCAATCTGTTTGTGATAATATTGTGACATATGAGCCAGAATTGTATTCAGATTCAAAACAAAAATTCAGACATTTTTCCACAAATAGTGATGGAGTTAAGGAGTTATGGCAATGGCATTGGTTGTGAACATAGGTGGTAACCCTATTTTGGAGAAAAGTAAAACTGAGTTGTTGTTTTTTTTTTTCCTTGTTCCATGACTGCAAAGACTTCGAAAAACAATTTAACATCAAAACCAGAATTAAATATTCTGAGTGACTGGGGTCAGAGTTGGGGTTAGGGATAGGGTATTGGCACAGATGAAGTGAACAAGGTCAACTTTCTGGCTCAGTGACACGAATGAACTCTCTTGTTTCTCCCTCTGCCTCCCTCTAAGTGTTGTTTTAAGGTCACGTTAAAATTGTGGCTACAGTTGCTATAATTAAATGTAAACACTGGAAGCTGGCTAGCAGCAGTTTTAAATGTCTGTAATGTGCTAGAAAGTAGTTAAAATTTCCTATCACAATTTCCCAGGGACCAAGGCGACATCATTAAGTGTCTGCTTTGTGGAAAAAGCAGTGAAGATATTCAGTTCACTGTCATAGAGGAGGTTGAGTCATGGTGCTTATTAGCATTAGATCTGCTACAGCAACCTTTTACATGGGTGCTTTAGTCACTTCAGAGTGTGTTTCTGTTATTTTTATTTTCTTGTGTATCCTGCGCATGTTTTCATAAATCACACGGCGTCATCTTTGCATATCCGTATGCCCTTGTGCATTGTTCCATATCTTAAAGTCACTCCCAGTAGCTTTACTGACTTTTGTTCACTCGTAAATACACTTCATCGTGTCCCATCATTGCCTGGCTTTATGACTGAAGGGATAAGCAGCAAAACCTCTTGTACCTCTTAAACGCCTGACTATATCACAACACTTACTCGCCCGGGAGAAGCAAACAGGCCCCTCATGCCACGGGCAAACAGGTTACGTGACATTCACGAGAATCCTCTGTGAGTTCATTTGGAAGATCATTTGCGGTGCGCAGGCCACAGGAGGAGAAGCACGCGAAGCCTGGAAAGCGGTAATGGCTGCCCTGGGAATTTTTTGAAGTGTTACTTCAGGTCGCGGGATGAGTGTGCTATACATAACCGAGATCACTACTGCAGCATGATGTCGTTTTACTTAATTCTAGGTATGGTCTCAGTGGTCTGAAAGCTTTTAGTTCAGTTCAGCTGCAGTGCTGTTTACACTCAGGCTGGCTGTGACTTGAACACGTTGACCTTGGATAACTGAACTGGATCACAGATAGCAGTTTATTATTATAGTGTTTTAGATTACATACTGTACAGTTAGAGCTGGGATTAATAAATGGACTGTATGCAGGCATGCTTATGTTTCCTAAAATCTTATTATAATCCACAAACTGTATCTTTTTTTGTCCGCAAACTCCACCCACGCAATCACAAGTTGACCGACCAAAACTGCCACACAGGTGCATCTTAGGGTTCTGAAGGTTCTCATCTGTATCAGATAATATGACATCATCATGCTGCCTAGCAACCGCATACCATCAGACTAGATTTGTAGCATTTGTTCACCTAGAACACTTTAGAAAAGAACCTTATCCTTTTAATTTCACAACAGTAACATCTAATTTAGCAAATACTCAATACTCATTCTTGATATCTGCAAATAGCAGTGTTTTTGGCGTCAGTTTTACAGCACGTTAACTGATGAAGTCAAGTTTACAGTTAAGATTTAATGGCTCCACAGTGTAGTGATTAGCATCATTTTCATAACATGCAAAGGATCCCTGGTTTGAGACCAGGAAGAGCCACACACCCCTGGGACAGTTATTCATTTTTTACAACATCAGTCACCTCACATTGCTCTGTAAGTTAAAAAAAAAAAAAACCTACAATAACAGAGAGAAAACCCATCAGATCAGACGATCCAATAATGAGCAAACACTTGGCAATAGTGGGAAGAGAAAACTCCCGTTTGACAGGAAGAAACCTGCAGAACCAGGGAGGAGGACGACCGTTTGGGGGTGTGGAGAGGGTGACGGGACAAAAGAACACACCATGGAAGAAAGCCAGAGTTTCATACTAACTAATGACTAAATGCAAAGTGGTGTATGAACAAATAGGGAGTGAAGAGGTGAGTGAAGGCAAAAAGTATTGTAATTTGACAACAGTAACATCAAATTTATCAGATGAATGTCAGGAAGAGCATCTGGTATAAAAATATGTGCCAAATCAATTATGTAGATCCATCTGCTGTGATGATATGTGAGAATGCGATGTGAATAAGGCAGCAGCTGAAAGAATAAGATTAGAAGTTTTATGTCTGATAAATAACTGTGTAAATGTATTGATGTCACTGGAATATCAATGTGAAATAGCCCCCACTTTTTCCCGCATCATATCATCTTCCTGCTTTTTTTCAGATGAATTTAATTTACAGGTACAAATAAAACTTAACCTCAATGACAATGAAGTTATTCTATAGTTCTTTTACTATATGGGTGTTTATTGGGCTGAACAATTGTATACATTTTGAATTATGCACTTAATCGGAGTGTTGTAGTGCATTTATGTTATAGACAAAGGAGCAATGGTGTGGTCTCTTAAACATACATAGGTGCAAATACATTTTGCAGCTTATAAACAAGCAATCAGCAGCATAATTATCTTCCATTCATTTATATAAACAACATCTGCTACTTCTATTTTTTTACTTTTCACAATTAGTTCAGTATATCTGTTCACCAAACGGTGCAGTAGCACAGGCACATACTGGTAAACATAATCTACACACTAATTATTTGTATTTAAAACTAAACACTTCAATGTAAAGTTTTATATTTTAAATATATTTTTCAAATGATATTTTTTAATATGGAATATACTCCAATACAGTCAATTAAATTTTTTTGAAAGCACATTTTAGCTTCTGTGAGGCCGAGATGGCATCAGATCAATAAAAGCTGCAAGTCAGTGTACTCTGCAAAATGAAAATATTATTACAGTTTTCTGTCATTTGAAAGACCAGATTATTAATTTTGAAAAACTGACATAATCACTTAGTAATGGATCTGAAACCTGCTTGGCCCCTGTTGTACTTTGACAGTGCGTCGGTAGAAGCGGGGGCTTGTTATAATTTTTGGTGGGTCAGTGTTACAAATTTTGTTGCCGCAAGGTTGTGACAGCGATAATGACAGTGTAATTATGCTCTCCTGCACCTCCTAGATGAATGATAAAAAAATCCGGTGATAAAGGTAAAATAGTTCTGTCTCCAAGCCAGATGGCGCTCTGTGATGAGGTCTGGCTTGCAGTCAAGGTGGATAACAGACAAGCCAGTGCTCTGAAGAGCCAATGGGTTCCATACTCATCATCGCACACCCGCATCCCCCCCCCCTCTCCCGCCTCCATCCATCCATCCCACCTCTATGGCCAATCAACAAAGATAATCTTTTGAATTAAGAGAAAAAATCCAGGGTGAACACTTTGATGAGATAAGTACCCTTTGTCAGTGCAGCCAATGGTATTTTAATTAAATATATGAACACATGGTCCTGCCCCAGATGCTCAAGTCTAAACAAAAGATAGCATCATCTAATCAAAGCATGGCCCTGAGTGTTTCAAGGGCAGAATTATTTTCTATTAGGGCCCTTCTCCTTAGGGGCTGAGCCAATTTTCTTTATTATGATAGAATCAGCATACTGTAGATTGAATGTGGCGATAGTGTCACGGCAGGCTAGGTGGCCGGTCCCAGATGCACCACCAGCATTTTAAAACATTTGAACATACAGCCATGTCCACACTGCAGATATTTTCCTTTATTGTTTTCTATCTTTGGCCGAAAGGGAAAGAAGAAAGCGGAGAGTTTCCTGATGTTAGCCAACACGAAGGCCATGTGTAGCTTAAATAATCTTACAGATCCATTAATCTCTTGACCTAGCTTGATAATAATCAGCGTTCCTGGGAAATATGCTATTGAGAGCCCAGATAAGGCAGTCTGCTGTTGGAGGTCTATGTTTCAATGTACTAATCACTGGCATGGAAACATTTTAGAGCCAAAAATGAAGGAATAATTAAATAAATGTAAAAAGAAAGGACAAATCCCACCCAAACTATTATTTGCAGCCCCAGCTAGAATGCTACAAAATATTCCTCTGGATTCTCTGTGGATACTGTTGATTGGATACTGCTGCGATCCAGCAATTTAATGAGATCTCCTAAAGGGATGCTCTCACTAATGTGCACACATCTGCTTTCATCACAGGGGCTGGATATGGCTCGATGCTAATACCAACACCGTGGTATATCATGGATGCTAGCACATAGCGGCACGCAGTTAGATACAAATGATGAAGTTGTAAAGTGCCATGTTTTCTAATCTGGTCGCCGGGCAACCTGGTTCAGTCTGCACTTCTTGGATGAGCGAAGGTGAACTCTGGATTCTAAAAGATGAAAGCTGCACAAAAACAGGAATTTCCTGATTTCATATCACTTAGTGTTTGACTCTGTTATGCTTTTAGGTTCGTTTGGTTTTCTTTTTTAATAAATGGTTACACATTCTTATAACACAGGTGTAATTTTATTCAACTCTAATTGCGTTTTATGATTAAGGTAACAGTGCAACAGACTCTGTTTTCACAGCCTGACAGGGAAGTATTTTAGTATAAATATGCAATTGCATTCTGCACAATAGAAGACGATTGCACGGAGTCAGAGGATTTGTGCAATGATTAAGCAGTTTGATTTCAGATGTTGAACTAAGAATTCAAGACTAATTGGCTGCTTCTGGTTTTCTTTTTTCCTTTTTGGGTTGGCTTAATTTCAATCAATGGCTCTCTAGGAGAGGACGGTGAGTCAATTGCTCTAAAGTCCAGGTATATTTAGAGTGAATGTACTTGAGAGTGCAAATATATGTTTGCATTGGATCTGCTACAAAAATGCAATTATCCTACTCTTAAAAATCCAGTCGGTGCAGTATTTAGGTACATTGCTATACTACAGATGTAGTAGCTCACTACTACACGAGTGCAATGTTGCAAAGAGGCAGCAAGTATCCAATCAAAGCCTGCTTGGTGTTAACATCTAGTTAACGTTCAGATGTTTCATTAACACAAATCATCTTCGCACTGTAAGGTGTCCGTGTTCGCATACAGGGCTATGCTGTATTTTGGTAATCATAGAGAAATATGCAGTGAAAGTGCTGGCGACGAAACCAAACAATGAATATCAGTCTCTCATTTGGACTTAAAATAACTCTGCTGGCATTTTACATTCAGCTCCCGCGCTGGGTCACTGATGAATGTTTGGCTGTCTACTTGAGTGAGACGCAGCTGCTAATGTGAAACAACAGAGCTGATCCAGATATAAATATGGCGGAGAGGACACAGGTTTTTCAGCAGTATTAAATCCCCTTTGTGTCGTGTTTAATGTTGTTTCCTGATCAGTGTTTCTTGTCAGAACTGCCGCTGTTACCACCTTGCCACCTTAGAACACACATGCATCAACACTACAATGAGCGGGTGGAGGGAGGTTTGGAGTCTTCTCTCACCCCCATTCTCTGCGGCCTGCTGGAGCAGGGGGGCTAGGAGGAGGAGTTGGCCGTCCGATTGGGGTCTGGAATGTGGGGCCTCCCTGCTGCTGCGGAGTCGGGGCGGTCTGCTTCTCCCCACCGCAGGGAAAAGGGTAACACCACCTGGGTCTGGGTGCAGTTCCCCCCTCCAGGGGCGGGGGTACCTAGACCCGGTTCGTAGAGTACGCTTGGGGAGTGTGATCATGTGTACAGCGTCTCTTTATGTCTGTCTCCACGTTGGTTGAGTGTGGAGTGAGTGCATATGAGAGCATGAGGGTGGGAATGGATGTTTGTGCCTGTGTGTGCCTGTATGTCTGTGTCTATATGTCAGGTTGGGTATCAGATGCCACCTCTCTGGGGACATCTCAGGCCCTCCAAGGTTTGGAGGCCTATGTCCCCCTACCACCACTTCCCCTTCCAGTGGCAGACACCCTCAGACATCGGTGCGTTGGTGGTTCTTTGTGTCCGGGGATGGGCGTCCAGGTACACACCGGCTCACTCCTTGGTGGCTGCTTATGGGTGGGGTGCCCTTGGCCTCTCGGCCTGGGGCTCGGTCACTCAGGCACGGCTGGCTGCCGGCGGAGCTCATGGGCGCGTCACTGCAACTCCCCCTGGCTTCTGCTCCGCGGCTGCTGAGTGAGCCCTCATCTGGGACTCTCCTCAGCTCTTTCTGGGACAGTGGCGCGGCTGCCCCTCTGTTGGTCTTCCTTGGTCTCTTGTGTTCTGGGGGCCTCTGGATGTCTGGAGTTTTGATCTCCTCCATACCTGCTTCATGCCCTGGAGGACGGGGCTGTGGCCCCCCCACACCCTCTAGCAGATCATTACATGAAGGAACCTTTTAAATACAAGCGCATTCATGCTCACAGGTGTACACACTAGAGATGGACCAATCCGATATTACGTATTGGTATCGGTCCGATACTGACCTAAATTACTGGATCGGATATCGGAGAAAAATAAAAAATGTAATCCGATCCATTAAATATCACGAAAACACCTCACAAAACTTGCAACACGCCGTAACTCACCTCAGAACGTTAGCACGTCGGAGCAGTATGCATCACGTGATAGAGCGGCTGTGGCATGCGGGACCTGTGGTCTGGATAGCATGTGGAGCTTCGCTAGCAACCCGGCATTTCATCTCTGACAAAGTTATCCCGAGAGAAGTAAAGCAAGTGTGTAAGTCCATCTCTGAATGTTTGTAAAGCATTCCTGCGTTAAGCTTAACAAACGATATATGGAGCGACTGCTTCTTCTTGCTGCTACTTCAATCATGAAACTGCTTAACGATCAGCTGATCGGCTTTTCTGTCGTGAGTCTCTCTTGTTTGTTTTTGGCCCACTTTGCACCAGAAAGAGCAAACCAGCGGCTGAACAACAGCAGCACGTTTAAGCTTGATAAGCTGTTGTTAGAATTTATTTAATATTACTTTCTACTCGAGGATCTTTTTCTACGTAGCTGACGCTGGTAACTGTGCAGGGGCGGATCTAGCAAAGTTTAGCCAGGGGGGCCGATAGGGCATGAACAGGGAAAAGGGGGCACAAAGACATACTTTTCTTTCTTATTCTCATTTAAAATGTCTAGCTTTTAATAAATAATTATCTGACACCCAAAGTTTTAATTTGATGTAAAATGAATAGAAGTCAATTACTGTATATAGTAACTATTAAGTCTAATATATATACCCTAGGAAGCTATAGTACTTTTTCCTTTGTGAAGGTACCATCTGTGCAGTCTGCAATTTTGTTGAAGAAAGATGTTGAATCTATTTAATATTTCTTGAAAAATAATTGATTTCTATGCATTTTTTTTCACACTGCATCAAATTAAAGTTGATTACGTCGATTAAGCATCATGAGGTGGAGCGTGAGGGGTGGTTCCCTATTTTTTATTTATTTATTTTTGTTGTTGCTGGGAGTTGGAACCCTATTAGTTAGGTTGCTTAATATTTACGCTAAGTACTCTTTAAAATACCAGAATAGGGAGGATGGTGTAGGTTTAAGTTTATTAGATTGATCAGTATTGCTGAACTATGAAACTTTTTTTTTTGCATACAGGTATAACAGAATAGCTTTAGTGTAGTTGTTGTTTTAAACTTGAGTATGAACTTATACAAAATGCAGCAAGATATTTAAAAAACAGTTTTGTTGATTAAAAAACACTATCGGATTCATATCGGTATCGGCAGATATCCAAATTTATGATATCGGTATCGGACATAAAAAAGTGGTATCGTGCCATCTCTAGTACACACAGGTGCTCGCACACACAAACTACACCCTTTTTGGCTGCTACCTCAAAGCACACTGTGCGCTGTCGATCTTACGTGCTGCACAATAATGTTTAATATTTAGTATTTACTGTTATATTCCCATAGATCATTGTGATGTTGTTTATTATGTTGCTCTTTTTTTTTTCCTTCTGCTTGTTTTCTTTTTTCTTTCTCAACAGGTGATTGATATATGTATTTTTTGTCTGCTTATTTTGTTGGCTTTTGTTTTTTTTTGCCCTTTATCCCCGTCCCTCTTCCCCGCTGTTTTTCTTTCCCGCTTTCTTTCTCCCTTTCTTTTCCTCAGTCAAGTCTGTCCCGTATTTAGCAAGTGAAAATAAAAAATAAAATAAACAATGAAAGGTGAATCAAATAGACCATTACGGCAAGGCTGGGATGGTCCATTTGGTAAAGTAAATCCGTTGGGCATCTTTCTTTGCTTTTAGACAATAATTCTGATGGCAAAAGAGCCAAACAAAAAAAAAGACCCCCACCTACGTGGCCACTGTAACAGCAGGAGCAGCACTGAGCTCACAGTGAAACAAGAAAGAAGGAAAAAGTGACGGAAAGTGCTGACTTTGTAATTTTGAGGTATTATTTAGATGTTAATATACTTTTGGTTAATCTCTGAAAAAATGCCCTAACTAAATATTACTCTCTGTTGTACCAAACATTTATTTTTCACCGTTTTTATCAGTCAGCTCAGGTTTAACTGTGACTTTTTGTGGTGACATTATCTTCCAGCAAAACATAATTACATAATTAGCCTTTTTTCATGTTTGAATGTGATCAGAAGGATGTGATTAAATCGGGATTTAGTTTTATTTCCAAGTCTTGAATAAAACTAATTTCGAGGCAGAATGCCAGCGTTAAACTATTTATAAAAATAATAATACATAAAAAGAAAACTCAAAACCTCATTTCATGCACTTTTGGGATGGTTGTGCAATGGAATAACGTTAGCTGGTGCTGTTACGCACGCACAAGTGAATGTTTTCATATAGATAGCGTGCGTTACCGTATCTACGCTGGGTTTTCACCTTGAGGGTAGCCATTGATTTCCATTCCAAATCTGTAAAGCATGAAAATCAACTTGAGACCTCACGCGTGGCTTTGGTAATCCTTTACAGGGGTTAACGCCTCTTTTTTATTACTCTTATCAATTTTTTTCCCATTAGCATTAATGTGATGCAGCACTAGTTTGCTGAAAATGATCCAGTACCTTTTCTTTTTAATCCGATGCTACTTCCAAAGGTAGATGATGTACTATGCAGCAGTAATGGAACATAAACAAGAGTGGATACGAAGGCCGCTGTAATCGAACTCAAGCACTCACCGTGCTGGCTGTGCAAATGAATGGGAATCTAGTGCTGCCGCTAATGCAACTGATACTATGTAATTATAAGAAAAATAAATCTGCAGTCAGGATTAAATGATAATCTGGTTATCATGATGCCCGAGTGTTTTTGATATGAATCATCTTGCACGAGACATGCTTAGTTCCTACTCATCACACTTCTGAAGGATTTACTGCGTATCGAGCTCTAAGTCATGTTCATCCATCCTGTCGGAGACTAAATGCGTTTACAGGGACTTGCAGGCAAAACCAAACTTAATTCTTGTACAGTGTAAAGGGCAACGAACACAGTTATTTTTTACTTCAGATCCATGGGTCTTGTATCAAAATGTCACAGGGTGGTTGTGTGTGTGTGTGTGTGTGTGTGTGTGTGTGTGTGTGTGTGTGTGTGTGTGTGTGTGTGGGAGGGGTCAATAAGTTTCTCTGAATGACTGAAGCAGAAGTTGTGGTTCCCTTTAATGAAGCAAGAAAACAGTTTATCTGGCTAGATTGACTTTAGCCAATTACTTTAAGGGTTTTCCTTAATCAATAAAATACCACTAGTGTGTGTTTATGTGTGTTTGTGTGTGTGTGTGTCTTTACCAGCTTCTGTGGTTGAGCAGTATAGATTTTATTATACTAGATTTGCCTTAGAAGTGCAACACTTTCTGCTCTGTGCCACCGCCTCAGTGGATAAGAAGTGGTCGAGTGGACAGCGTTTTCAGCGTGTTCGGTACTTTTTCATTATGTTTTGTGAAAGTGTGTTTTGTAACCGCTCTGTTAGCTCTAAGCAGCAGCTGTCAAAACTAGATGCCCGCTGGCTCTTTTTACGAGAACACATCCATAAGATTAAAGTGCACCCCCACCCCCCTTCCTACCCCACAGATAAGCTTTGTTTTGCTCAAGAGGTGCCGTGGCATAAGGGTAACATAAAAAAAAAATCACATTTCATATGAACATCTGCACAATAGCCCTTTCTTCTCTATGCAAGGATGACCTTGTAAGATCGAAAACCCCGATACGGCGCAGAGAGGATGCTCCAAATTAAAGCTTTGCACAGGAAATTGAACTGTCAGACGGATGGAGAGGGAGAAGGAGCTACTTTGTAATATAGTTGATTGTTATGCTGAGGGCCTGCTTGTGCAAATGTCACACTTAATGGCAGTAATACTGTATGATATACTGTACGTGAAAAAGAAAGATACAATGCAGACTCTTATCGCGGCAATTCATTGTAGAGATGCGCTTGTGTATTCTTGTTTACATTCATGATATCCAGTCGTGGGAACAGGAATATTTTTGCAGTTTTGCAGTCCTGTGAAAAACTAGTAAACATGTGAATTAATAGCTTATAGATCCAAATTTAGCAGCAATAACTTGAAGGAATCATTTTCTGACTTAATCAGTCTCATTTTGGCTTCAGTTCATTGAAATTTAAGGGTGTTCTTTTGTGCACAGCTCTCTGAAGGTCTTACCACAGTGTTTTAATTGGGTTCAAGTGTGCACCTTGACTGGCCCATTGCAGCCCCACAGTTCTAGCTTGGACAGATGGCCTCACATTTGAGGAAATTTGGTTTTATATAAGAGTTGTTTACAAACCTTCATGTATTTGTCAGGGAGTGATTGCAGTTTCAGAGTTACGACTGTTTGGAGACAGGTTGCCTTCCACCAGACGTCCTGTACAATTGCCTTGCTACTTGCAATTGGTTACCCCATGTGAAAAAGGTTGATGTAATCACTGGACAACCACCGATTTCTTATTTACCTCATCACAAATCGGGTGCTATCCTGTTTGTACTCTAGTGTGACTGAAACATGAGGCATTTCAGTGAAAAATATCCTCCCAGTAACTGCTAAAGGTTAAAAAAATAAGTCATTTATTTACACTGTAGTTTTGCCTCTGAACTGTTTTTCTTTCTGAAAAAAAAAGTTAGATTGGATTTGGACTTTGTTAAGAGACTGCATCATAGTGCCAAGTGGCTCTTTGAGGTAACAAAAATGATAAGAAAATATCACCAAAGTACAATAATCCAATATTTGGAATTACCCAGAAACACAGGCTTCTGGTGCCTAACAGTTTATCTGTGCAGTTGTTGAAGCCATTTGATTTTTGTCAGCTCCCTGGTTGATACTCGTCTCTCTTCTGTTTTTGTGGTTTGTGAGCCTGTCAGGTCAAATCCATCCCGTTTGACAGTGGCAGATAAGAAAACAAAGAGCAAAAACAGTGACAATGATACTTTTCGAAGCCTTTTTGTATTTTCACACACTGAAATTAAAATCCTCAGCCAAAATATAAAGTTTTGGATTGGTTAATATAAAAAAAATATGTTGCTTCTTCAACACTTTGTTGAAGATTTTTCATAACAGTGCAGCTATTTACCCTTCAGTTTGGACATGATGTTTTTTTCCCACGTGCCTTTTTCATTTACTCCACTACTCCATCAACTTCTGCAAAAGTTGCATTGTCTTAGAATAGCTATATCATTGTATCATGTATATCCTAATGACTAATTTTATCTTTTTCTGCTAGATTTTGTACACATTTTATTATTTAGATTTTTTCCCTATTCAACTAAATTATCAAAACAGAGCAGAACACTTTCAGGAATCGTGATATTATATGACCCTGTTGCCGCAACATTAGCACAACTGCCATGACCTTACATTGTCTGCTGAGATACGACTTTAAGTCAAACTCACCTTTCTTCCATCTAACTTGAAGTAATGACCCCAAAGCTTGCGAAGATCTATTTCAATTCAGAGCCATGGCCTCATTTATATCGTAGACAGCTGTGGTATTCTCTTCGCTAAGATAACCAAACCATGACAAGTCTCCAAGCCTCTAACAATACAGCATTTGTAGTAGACCATACATGAGTGAACCAAATGGCCTTGTCTTGGGAGCAATTTAGGGCAACAAATGGCCCACTGGATGGAAAGAGTTCCAACTATTATTATTGTGGAAAGTACAGCCGTAGTCCCTTTTTTATAGTGTTTATAGCAATACAAATATATTTATGAAATACAATGTCTACAATTTTAGCACATAGAAGAAATTGCACTCCAATGTATAACTCCTACAACAATATAATAATTTTAAGACCTTGAGTTGTAAACTAAAAAAAGAGTCAAAACCTTGAGAGATGTCCTACAGTGCATTTTGTGTAATAGCAATTCTGGCTTGTCCTTTATGTAAGTGATGACCGAAATTAGGATCTAACTAAATCTGCAATAAGCTCCTATATTAGGATGAAGCTCCCATAGGACAAATGATGTGCCTGCATTAAATTAAGAGCCTTCTGATGCCATCATATCACCCAGAGCATCTGTGTCTGTGTTTCCATAATTATAAATGTGCCACTAAGAGAGTTTTAAAGGCAATCTATGCTGCTGCTCCTTCAGTAGTTCAGTGCAAATAGTGTCAATTAAGTGTGTTTCCCAACAGGCCACCTAGATGATAAGTGAATTGATTAAATTGTACATTTGAATGCGTTTTTTCATTGTTTGCTTGAAGCATGGGCAATTATAGCCTTATTCGGTCCTTGGACTTGCTAGGAAGAAAATTGCATTGTTTATATCTTTTCAATATTGTCTTCTTAAAGTGTTAATGCCATTTGGAGAGGATCAGAGTGGGGAAATGATACAAAGTTAGCAAACTCAAAGATGAACAATAGCATGCATGAAGCTGGATTTGTAGAAGCATAGCTGTTGTAATATTAACTAACCCAATAACCTAACCTTGAAAAGTGATCAAAGGCAAACAAAATTATCCAAATAACTAGCTGAACAGTGATCAAAGTGAAGAAGTCCTGTGCTTTGACATGTACTCTGTTGCTACAACATGCTATGCTAATGCTACGCTATGTCTGGCTATGGGCACAAGGGAAGGCTTTGTCATTGTCCTTTTTTTTGGCCTTTGCAGTTTGGAGGAAATGGTCTGTCCTTTATTTTCCTTGCCCAGTTAGCTCTTAAACCTACTTTGTTTTCCAGTGCTTGTAAAGTCTGATGCTGGCTCAAGCTACACTTCTTTACACTTAGCATTGTGTACTTCGCTAATGAGGAGTCGTGGATCGCTGCCATGAGGAATCAGTTCAGTGTGTCTGTTCCTAGCAGACCACATAGTTAAGGCAGCAAGACCCTTCGCCCAGAGGTCAGAGCTGATTAAAGGCTCCAGCATGATATTGCACTGGTTCTGCATTAGTGCTGCTCAGAGCTTTGCGGAATCAAAACTCTGTATGAACATCTCCATCTATATATTGTATCTGTCTACTGTTGCGTTGGGTCAGTGTCAAAAAGACCAAGAAATGTTAAAGGACCTTTTTGATAATGGGGTGCCACAAGCTGTTAAAATGTAACTTAACTCTGTTGATTTTACTGTAAACCTTCTACCATTCAGCAGCTCACTGCACATGGAGTATCACCCAGACGTAACTCAGAGCATGTTGGTGGACTGCTTGCATAAACACTGAGGAGGATTAGAAGTAGTCATCCTGTAATACTGCTCACATAAGATCAAAGAGTAAGTTTTTCTTGGACAGTGTTGCTCTTGTTTTATTTATTTATTTATTTTATTTTATTTATTTTTTAGAAAGAGGGGCAATACATATTAATGAACATTTTAACAAATGTAAATATGCCAGATTATCGCCTTGGGCTAATTTCCATCTGCAGACCCTCTGGCAGGTTGGTGTTAAACACAAGTTAGTAAAAACATACAGAGACACTATTTACAGGTCATGTGACAAGGACAAAAACAGTGATCACATTATACTAGAACAAACAATGACAAGGAGAGTGGACACAGAGGACAGTATAGATAACAATAACGGAAACACATCAATTATATTGCACAAACCCCAGTATTGTACATGCCCAAACCATCGTGATATTGCGTTCACCCATTGCACTAACAGTTGTTTCCCTTTTTGTAATACACTAACTCTTTTTCCCGTCCAATATAAAACATGATTATTAAACATGATTACATATTTGTGTATCCCTCAGCCGCCCTTTTAAGTGACTCTTAAAGATGGGTAGACTTGTACTTTCCCTCACTGACAGTGGAAGACTATTCCAGAAGCTCACTCCCTGATATGACAGAGCATTCTGTGAAAAGGTGGTCCGCCTGAGTGCCAGTTCACAATCACCTCTAACAGTGGCTCGAGTCAGTCGAGACCCGGCAACACTGCTAGACTTTTGTTTAATAAAATCACTCATTGGTGGAGGCGCCAGACCATGTATAACTTTGTATATTAGACAGGCAGATTTAAATAATTTGAAATTAGTAAAATTTAAAAACTTGTATTTTTCTAAAATTTGACAATGGTGATATGAAAAAGGTTTTTTATCTAATATTTTCAATGCTCTTTTGTAGCATACTTCAATTGGCCCAATAGCAGCAGAGCTCGTATAGGACCAACTTGTAATACAATATTCAATATGAGCCAGTATCATAGAATGCAGGAATGTAATCGCTGCTGTGTCTGTTAATGATGTGCGGATATGTCTAAAGTTCTGTATATTAACATTTACAGTTTTCACTACTTTTTTAATGTGTTTTTTAAAGGATAATTTAGAGTCTAGTAGCACTCCCAAATACTTAAATTCCTCAACATTAATGAATTCTTGTGCACCCAAGCAGACTTTTACTGCAGCCACGGTTGTTTTAGGTTTACTAAAAAACATTGATACAGTCTTTTTAAAATTAAGGCACAAGCATGAGTCATTCAGCCATTTTTGTAAATCATGTAATGCCAGTGAAAGCTGATGGGCTGCATCATCAGCAGTTTTGGCTTGCGTAAAAATTACCGTATCATCCGCATACATAATCCTGTCCACATTTTTGCACACATTAGGCAAGTCATTTACATAAAGTGAAAATAACAGGGGGCCTAGAATTGAACCCTGGGGGACACCTTGCGTACAGTAAAGATAGGGTGACTTGCTATTCTTTATTTGCACGCATTGTTTTCTATCTGATAGATAAGACTGTATCCATTTAACAGTGTGATTACTAAAGTTAAATGTCGACAGTCTAGACAAGAGCTTAAGATGATTCACAGTGTCAAACGAACGCTTGAAATCAAGAAAAACAGCCGCAACATAACTGCTCTTGTCTAAGTAAGATTTCACTCACTCAACAAAAACACAGACAACCGTTTCAGTTGAATGAAGAGTGCGAAATCCGAATTGCATAGGGTGCAAACCCGGATTGGAGTCATTAAGATGTTTGATGATAGAGTTAGCAACCCACTTTTCTGCTATCTTTGAAAAGATAGGGAGTATGCTAATAGGTCGATAATTAGCAGGGTCTGTTTTATCACCCGATTTATAAATTGGTGTAACTTTTGCCACCTTCCAACTCAGAGGAACGACTGTCTGCGTGATTGATAAATTAATAAGATGGGTCACAGGCACCAAAAAACAAGATTTATAATGCTTCAAGAAATTGGTATCAAATCCAAACTCATCCCTTGCTGTGGGGTAGAACATTTTGGCATGTTTCCATTAAACAAAAAGTTCTTGGTGCTTGGTGTTCCTGGATGATCTTTTAATAACCTATCATGACACTACTACCCTAATTAGTTGTTAGACTTTCTAAAAAGTTTTACACTGTTATTGTTGAGGGTTTTTTTTTTTTAGGCAGCACACAACATTTCTAATCTTTTCCTGCCCCTTTGCCATCCTCATTGAAACATGCTGCTTGCTGTAAATCCAAAAAAAGCATATCTTTCTTAACATAAAATATCCTGAAGTAAATTTTTTTCCCAAACATTTAATATGATGCCTCTGTGCTATTTGAATTCTGTTTTTATCTACATTTTAGCAGAGCTTCCAGCTTTTCCCCCCCAGATATTCTGTACCACATCAAACAGGCTAACCGAGCCGCAGAGCCACTTGACACATTCAAAGTTTTACCTTTTTTTGTGTGGAAGTTTCAACTAAAGGTGTCCGTTATCCAATATCACATAAATAATTCATCACTGTGATGTTCTGGGTAATTTGTCTGTGAGTTCAGGGTGCCACTGCACAGACATTAAAGGCAAGCATCCAGCTATAATAAGTACAACTTCATTGAATTCTAATTTGTCATTCCGCCACCAAACGCGACCATTAGAGGAAATGGATAGCTATTTAATTGTCCTACTGTGGCTATACTTCAGTACTTTCACTGACAGTAGTGTCCAAAGCCTTGCTGAATTACCTCCTCTTGCTTTATTTTGATTTGACATCACCATTAAACTCGTCACCTTTTGCACCCTTCTTCCTTTACCTCAAGTCTCTGCCGCTCTTACTGGTATTTCTCTATAAGGATTATACAAAGGTGTGAATCTTATGTCCCTTAAGGGATACTTACTGTTATTAGCTGAAAGCATTTAAGGTGAGCTAAGACATGTGCACACGCTTTAGTTTTTAGTGCGGTTCATACAGTAGTGTCTGTGTAGGTTCTCAGTCATCCAGGTCATGGTAGTCCAAGGAGCTTGGAAAGAAAGTGGCTGGACTTCTTTTTGACGTAATCTTTACGTTTTTGAAGATGAAGAAGTACAGAACAGAGACTTTTTAAAAAGAATTCTCAAAACAAAGTCTTATTTCTACCTATCATGTGTATTGCTTATTTCCTGGTGTTTTTTCTCCTGATTCTCAGAAATTATTTGTAGCTGGAACATAAAGTGTCCCAGGACACAACAGTGTTCCAGTTTCTTGTGGAGAGAGATGATAGACACCCATGCCCACATCTACATAAATGGCACAGCTCTTTAACGGATCTCCAGCTTCAAGTTCTTGGGGACCCACATCTCTGAGAATCTGTCCTGGTCAACTAACATTTCCAGCCTGGTCAAGAAAGCCCATCAGCGGCTCTTTTTCTTGAGGACACTGAGGAAGAACCGCCTGCCTACTGACATACTGGGTAAGTTCTACCCCTGTGTGATAGAGAAAAAACTGATAACAAGCAAAGTCACATGAGATTTTGGTCCACCATGACATACTATCTCGAAAGGCTTCATCTTTCATGCATGACAATAATCCCAAACACATTGCAGTAAAAATATACTTGGATAGAAAAACACACAATGCACTCTTTCAGTCATAGACTAGCCTCTCCAAACCTCAGTGTTATTGAAGCATTGTGGTATCATCTTGACAGAGAACAGAACAAACGGCAGCCAACATCAAGGAAGAACTTTGAATGTCCTTCAGAAAGCTTGTAGAACTATTCCTGAAGACTATAGGTGCATCTATTTCCCATATTTCCCCCAAAATGAAGGGTGACTTAAGACTTTTGCACAGCACTCTAGTTGTAATTCTTGTTCTAGAAGCATCATTTACAGATGCCGCTTTGGGTGTCTAATGTTCCCAAAACATTTTATTTCCCATTTCTTTTTTTTAATTCATCGAAGTTAAGATTAATTTGTATGCAATATCATGTTCTCCACAGCGTCTGCTGGGAACTCTGAACGCAATCATAAGCCAGCATGATCTTAATTATTAAAACTCCATATTCTTTATTGGCTTAATAGTCCTGGTTCAGACCCTGGCATCCTCCAACACATGAAGCCAATGAACAGTTCATCAAATTGACCGATCCGGAAAAGGAAACGGCGTTTAGCAGCATGATTAACAGGGTCAATACAGCTGGCAGGGGGGACGAGCTAAAACGTCATTCTAATCGTGACGATACTCGTGGGAGAAATGAGAGCAAATTATTTCATTAGGAGTTTTGAGCATGCTGCTGCAATGCATTTAATAAATAAATAAAACTCTCAAACCCTGTGTTTGTAAGGGTTCCAGGCACAATCGCTGCTGTGCAGGGAGCTCAAAAGGAAGAATGTCTGTCAGTTCACACGGCTGTTTCCCCAGAGGACGAAGTCATAATGGCAGAGAATGTACAATGTTTTACTCTGGAAACAGCACGCCATCAGTGTCAGTGCTTGTGAACTTTGCATTTTTTATACGCTGTCATGTTTTGTCAGTGTCTCGGGATGCAGGGTTTGGTTTTGTGTCTCTTTGTGTGTGCCGAGGCAAGTTTGTGCATCGGGCGCTGATTAGGCAAGTCCACGGCTAATATAACCGCATTGGAAAAATGTTTTTGTTCACAGACCGCCTGGCAGAAATGGCAGCTCATCCAAGTGCCGGTGTATTTGTCACAAGTAATTAATTTTTCTCCCATAAAAAAACGCCCACTGGGACGATGGAAAAGGTGGGTTCATTAACCTTCCTCACCCGAGCTTCCTGTGGCACTTTACAACGCATTGGCTGCTGGTTCCTCCAACTGCCCGTAGCAGAAAATGTGCAGGAATGAAATGCTTTTCTTCCGAGACGGCTGTTTTTTGCTCGGGGAATAAAAAGGATTTGCTTGGCATCGTGGTCCAAAATTTATGTATTTATTTTTTAACATTTTATTACAGCACTTTCACACTTTCTTCTTTCTTTACCGGAGACACGACCGAAGACATTTTGGACCCCACCCTTTCTCTTTTTTTTCCTGTTTTCTTATCCTATCATGCCTCCCCAGTTTGTCTCTAATCTCTCTTCTCTCCCTGCACCTTCACTTCCTTTTGCTGGGTTTGGATTTTGAGTCACTTTTTTCCTCCTAGTGTTTATTTCAAATTGACATTTCGTGGTGTTTAATCTCCAGGGGGGAACAATGGGTACATTCTACTACACAGAGTGATATGAAAAGCCTTGTGAATGTGAAGTGAGAGACAGAATAAAACAAATAAATGAGTATCTCAGACTGGCCCAGGATTCTGGTGACAGGAAAACCACAGTGGTGGGCAATTTTGTATTTCAGCTTGAGAGTGTTCTCTTCTTTCTGTAACTTTATTTCATTTTTTCCCCTTTTTGTCTTTTATTGTCAGCTTGCAGCCTGCCTGCTCCAGCGCTGCTGAAATATTCACAGATAATATCAGGAGCAGCAGAAAGAACTTTGTTAAAAGGAAAGGCAGGGGCACGTGCACTTGTGCCCTCCCATTGTGCATGCATGTAGATCATTATTTGACAGGCACCCTGACAGCTTGACTTGCTCTGTAGAGAAAGAAATTGACTTGTTTATATATTGTGAGCAAACCAGATGATGGGTTGCAACCAGTGTGGCTGCCTGTGAGCAGTGCAGGAACCTCTGAATATATTCTTGTAATGTAATGTCAAGCTGCAAGCCAGTGGTCAAGAAAAATTAACCGTGTACACATGAATTCCCTCTGTCCCCTCTGAAATGTTGTTGTTTTAAAATAGAAATCAGAATTACCTGAAAATGTACGTATAAAAAGTTCCAGTAAATGTACGAGTTACTTTTGGAACCTGAGCAATTATTGACGGATCTAATTGCTTTTGTAGAGTGTGCCTAATTAGAAGAATAAATACGCTCCTGGCAAAAAGACAAAGCCAGTCCTGCGTTTAAAGACTTTAAATGCATGTGCACATTTTATTTTTCAAACTCAGTGCTCCCTCAGTACATCAAATACATAATTCTTACCCATTAAAATAATCCCTTTTTTCATCCATACCCATGTTCCTCTTTATTGCCCACAGAGCTGCGGTTCCTGTGGCTATAATTATCATTTCACTTTGACTTGCAACATGGCAATGAATTCCTCGCTGTGGTCCGACCTTTTTCTGTTGCAGTGCAACAGAATCTCTTTTCTGTGTGTGTGTGTGTGTGTGTGTGTTTTTTTAAATTAAGTCTTGTATTCATGGTTTTCACATGATGTCACATCATTATAGGAACACCCACCCGGAGGGGAAAACAGGGCCTTTTTCGCCCCATTTCTCTACATCTGTTTTTACTGCAACTGTTTCGTGCAAGGCAAAAACTATCGACGCGCAACCAAAATCCTCCTCGTCTGCAGTGAGTAAATTCGACCAATTCCCCCTTTTCTTCACAGAAAGGACGCAAGTAAGCCATTGACTGTATATAAAAAATGGCAGTAGAAACAGTGACATCACACACACACTGGATCTGGATGTCTATTTTAGTCTTAATAGTCTAACACACTGCAAGCGATTTGCTCGTTGATTCGCTCCCAGTTAGTAGCATTCCAGGCTCCAGTTGCCTAGGTGACCCTCTACTTATTATAGGGTGACCTGCTAGTAAATACATTAAAGTATAATATATTTACTGCCGGTATTCCTCACTCTCATTGGTAGTCTCTTCAGTGACTAATCTAAAAGGTTATAGAGAGAGTCCCGCTCACTTAGCGTCAGCAGCAGTTACCTGTAGTCGCTGGGAATTGCCAAACTTCAGTCACTTTTTATGCTCTCTGGTCGCCGCAAATCACTCCTAGTGTGTACTTGGCTTTAATATCAAGATTCTCGCTATCACCAGGTTAGTTTTTCTGAGCTCAACTTACTTGGAAGATAAGGTGGAGTACTAAGTTATCAGCAAACTGCTAGCATTAGCTACTAAAAATAGCAGCTACTAAAAGGATATACCTGCAATGCCTGCTGTAGATAACTGTTAGCTACAGCAGGCATGTGAAATAAGTTTTATTAGATTGGCAAGCAGGTATTGTATTAACTAAAGTATTGCTGCTCCCTACTACAATGACCATGATACAAACCTTGGCTCAATTTAGACAGCTAATGTTAGCTAATTAGCTCACACGCATGCTTTGTCATTCAAGAATTGTCTTGTCTTTCCTGAGATGGAGTCATTATCAACTGATCCATTTTCGACATACTTACTCAGCGTACTTTTGTGGCTGTTCATTTTGGCAGCAGAATATGAGGTGGGATTCTCCACAAGATATATATAAAATATTACCAGCACAGAGGTCTGGCAGAATAATCTACTGTGAACTGCCGTGATTATTTCTGTACATGGATTACAAAAGCTTGAAGTTTGTTCACATATGTTTTTTTTCATCTTTATTTGAAGACACAATCTAAATATTTGTGGTGTGAAGCATATGGAAAATAAATTGGCAGGCCTAAGAAGTAGTTCAGTGGAGTGATGGACCACTATTTTTGCCTTCCAGGGGTCTGCAGTGGTTAGGTTCACAGCAAGAGAGTCCTCGGTTGAAATCCACTGGCCTGTTGAGGTTTGTATGCTTTCCCTGTGCTCGTGTGAGTCCTCCCCCGGTACGTCGGTTTCACATATGAAATTAGAAAATGAAGTTTATTTTTTGGCAAACACACTTGAGAAGTGTCATCTTGTTGTATAGTGAGTATGAGAAAACGCTCTCACTTTAATTTTATTAGTGTTACCAGGCTGTATCTCTCCATATAGCTTTACTGGGTATTAGCACTATTAAATTACAGTCGGTTTAGAAGTCTCTCTCGGCTGAAGTGTTTATGAGAGTTGTACCTGATGGCATAATATCTGAAGCAGATGGGCTGATCTTGGCTCTTTTACTTGGAAGACATATTTGAAGGTGGTATATTAAGTCTCTGTGCACTACTTGCAGCTCAGACTTGGCTCCACCGAAAGTCATTCATCTTCACAGTCATCACTCACATCATTCACAGTCATCTCACTACCCCTAAACCCCAAGGGTGTTGAGGGGGAGACTCAGAGAGATTCTGAAGGCTCCACGCATGGGACCATTATCAGAGCACAGTAATGGATTACCTCAATGGTCAGCCTGTCACGGTCAATGTTTGCCCTGACATTTCATGTAAAGTTCTCGTCCCCTGGTGAAACATTGCAGCAGCCTGGATTGTCTTGCCAAATTGGTTGTCACAGTGTGTGCACTATAATCCCATCCTTTTTCTTTTTGCCTGTCTGTCCTCATATCTTGCCAGTAAGGTTACATGTTTTTTTTTTATATTTATTTTGACAGTGGTAAAGCTGAAAGATAGCACACAGTAATGTCATCAACAAAATGCGTACGGAGGCACCAGGTAATTACTGGCACATCTTCACTGTCTGTGGAGGTCTGCTTGTTTGCTCAGCGTGCAGCTCTAACTGTTAGCTACAGCAGGATGAATTTTATGGATTTTGGTGTGGGGGTTTTTTCTTATGAAATAGAAGGAATAAATTCAGTGTTACATTTAAAAATACGTTTAGGTAGATACTACCATGATATCTAACATGACTTATGTTTGACATGCATTCAGAAGTTTTGTCCACAAGCTAAAAATGCAAATCTTCAAAAAAATCGAAGGTGACACCTTACAAATAATGTATCATACATTAATATTGGCATTGTAGTTTTTCTGTTAAAAGCTTTTCATTTTGGCTGGTCCAACGAGGCAATAATTCAGTGAAAGTGGTGGATATTCAAATGCTAATAACGTGAAGGATGTGCTTAAAGATATTGATGACAGATAATAAAAGAGAAGAAAATTGGCTTTGGACAGATGAGGTATAATGCTGTGTTGGTTATTTTCCCATTAAGCATTTGTGCCTTTTCTTTATAATGTTGGGTAACACTTTATTTTTTGTGATTGGTCAGGAGAGAAGAACTCTAGCATGTGCTGTAGCATATATTTAGCATGCTAGCACATGTTATTTCAGGTGTGATTTCAGAAGATTTGGCCCGTGCAGCCATGCTAATGTTTATCAGTCTCTTAACTGTCATAACTGTGTGATGTGTGCTTCTCATGTGCATTGCTTTTTTTTTTAAAGAAATGCACAGGTAACTTCCCTTTACCATTTAGAGCTAACTCACCTCTGTTAGCTTTAGCATTTTCATTGCTATGAGCTGTCATTAGTCACTGGAATATGTGTGATGGTAGCTAGGACATGCTGACAGATGTCAAATGTAGATATTGTTTACAAGACTGTATGATACAAACTTATCTCTAGCATTTAATTTTATTCATTCACAGTAAATTGCTTTGTTCCCAAATATTGAAGCTATCTGTATCTAAGCTCTTATAACATTGTGGGAACTTTTTTCTATCCTCTTTGCAGCAGGTGCATCCTCAGCTGTTTGTAAAAATGGTTAATTTCAAATCCATTTGCTGTATGTTTCAGGAAGCTGATAATTGGTATATGGATGGGAAAGGCATTTTATTTAGGTGACGGCAATGATGTGAGGTAATCTAACAGGACTTGTCATGTTTTAGGTCTTAATTGAAACTGAGGGAGATGTCAGTCTAAGACTGTGCTAGTTGTCTGTCAGTATTTAGGGTAAGATTGGTTCAGTGAGCAGACATCAGCAGGCCGGTTGTGTGTAAAGCAATTTATATATTTTCACTAGAGTCTGTTAAATAGCCTGTTTGCATCTCTGTGGCAGGGCAATTCCAGAAATGGCACCCTTAGACTTTTCCTTTTTGAAATTCTTCTCATGGACAGCATCATCTCCAGGAAAGGTATTGTGCAGCTCATGGTACAGAAAATCACCACAGGCAAAATGACTTTGACATTGCTCCATAGTACAGGCAATGGAGGGTGACATATCCAATATCAAGAGAGTGGCAGGGCTAAATATTTTTGTCAGGCTAGTGGCTTTACTGTGGAGAGATGTGGATGAAGGGTTCATTTGGGTGCGGATTTGAAAACAGCATTTTGGAGACCAACTCCAGGTGAATGTATGTTTTCTTTCTATGGTCCTTGTTGTCTGCAATGGCAGGTTGCTGGAGGACAAATGTGAAGGCTTTTGTATTATTTCAAAATACACTTGATAGTTTGAAAGGTAAAAGTAATGTCAATGTCACAAGCCTTTCATGCCTCTGTTATCAGAGATCTAAATACATACATAGTACTTACACCACAGCTTGTAACTTTAAAATTAAGTTTACATATATATTTAATATGTGGTTTTCTACACAAAATATCGCATCTAATGTATTAATTTCATTTCCATTCGTTATGAAGGAAGAATTGAAATCTTCACTTCTTGAAAGTCAAATTTAATTCCGACAATTTATTTTGTTCTGAATTTGAAGCACAAAATGTTAAACCACAAAGAGACTGACTTACTTAAAAAAAGGAAGAATCAATCCATCTACCCAGTTCCAGCTTGGTAGAATTTAAAGATTTGCAAGTTAAATACTCAAAGTCTTGCCACTAAAATCGAAGGAAGCCACATTATTCTTCAGCATTTTGATAGCACATTAATACAAATGGAAGTAGAGTTGTTTTAATCTGCATTGTGTAACCCAAATGAAGTGGAACTCTAGCATTTTACATGTTGTTGAGTGATGTATCTGTACACCGATCAGGAATAACACCTGCCTAGTGTTGTGTTGGACCCTGTTTTGCTGCCAAAACAGCCCTGACCTGTCGAGGACCCCACTACACCCCATAACGTGTGCTGAGGTATCTGCACCAAGCAAGCTACAGATCCTTTAAGTCCTGTAAGGTGAGGTGGGGGTCTCTATGTTTGTCCAGCACATCCCAAACACTCGATCTGATCGAGATGTGAGGGATTTGGAGACCAAGTCAACAAATCAAACCCGTGACCAGACCACCTTCTTCCATTTCCCTGATGCCCACATTATTGGTCATAAAGTTCGGCCTGATCAGTGTTCACAAAACAGTGATATAAAAAGATTGCTCTACAGCAGGGGTGCCCAATCCCGGTCCTCGAGAGCTACCGTCCTGCAGCTTTTAGATGCATCCCTACTCCAACACAGCTGAATCAAATGGTTTGATTACCTCTTCAGCATGCCATCGTGTTTGGCAAAGGCCTGATAACAAGCCATTCATTTGATTCAGCTGTGTTGGAGTAGGGATGCATCTAAAAGCTGCAGGACGGTAGCTCTCGAGGACCGGGATTGGGCACCCCTGCTCTACAGCATTGTTTGAAACACTGTGTAACTCTGTTTCTTTCCTTAGTGTTGTGCTACTTGTGACCTGTGGTTTTGTAGTACGCAAAATGGCTTGAACATGGCTTAGTGAATCATCCTGTAAACCAGCGGCCCCCCAACCTTTTTTAGGCCACGGACCAGTTTAATGTCAGACAGTATTTTCACGGACCAGCCAAAATAAAATGATACAACCCATATGGAAAAGATATATATAAATCTTATAAAGTTTGTATCTGTCTTGTGTGAAACTTGTATGAAAACCATACAAGAGTGAAAACAGATATAAGATCCCTTGAAAAATTATATAATGAAACTTGTATGTTTTTGATACTTAGTAAAACAATGTATGAAAGTAATGAGAAAGTGGCCACTTTCATGAGTAATCACATATAAGTTTTTACTATTTATTTTCCGTATGGGAACCAAGGGAAAAACTGTGGTATTTTGTAAATATAATAGTAAACGTGAATTCACTGTGTAATTGTGTAACTTTATTAGTAGGATCCTCTTGAAATGCGCCAACAACATTGACAGTAACATCTCCGTCTCTGCCCCTTAATGCTCTCTGGTTGCTATGGTAACGTGTAAATATTTCTTTCAAAATAAGACGCACAACTACAACACGGGAAAAGTCCCAGGAAAACAGAGTTAATGATAAAATCCCTGAAAATCATCAATTTCACACCCGAGCCTCAACTCTCGCGGCCCGGTACCAAACAACTCATGGAGCGGTACCGGTCTGTAAACCATGATGACAGTACCACTAAGCTGTGTTTTTTTTTCCAAAGAGATGAGATGAGAGACGAACAAGGCAGATCCCTGGCTTCATAGATAAAGTGTTGTCCAAGTCCTGTGGGAGATGGGACAGCATCATTAGTCATTGTTGGAGACCCCTGTGTATACTAAGGCCATACTGCCAGAGGAGATGTACTATCACTCTGGTGCCCACGCTGGGTGTTACTGGGGCCTATGGATTTTCAGCACTTTGTACACTCGGTGACTTTGGCATTATTGGTGTTTTTTTCTTTTCTTTTGAATACAACTGTGTTTATATATATCTCACAGTTCAGTCTGTGTTAGTGTACTGCTCTGCGTCTTCGCCATCATCTGTCCACCTCTGCTGTGCTTGAACCATAACTTGTTACATGGTGGTTTCAGCCGGCTCTGCTTTTTACACCGGGCCACAAGTCAACTTCCTGCTGGGATAACAGCCCGGAGAGTGTGTCATAGTGGAGGAAATAACCTGGACAAATCGATGGACTTTTCTTTCTTTATTTTTTTTTTTTGAAATGCCAATCAGACTTTGAACAGAGAGCAATTTGGATCAGCCCGAGCTGTCTCTGCTGTGAGGTGTGAGGCCAAGGTCAAACCTTTTAGATATCCTTTGTCACCCAGAGAAAAGCAAGACAAAAACATGACAAGAAAGAACGCTAGTAAAAATGTGTAAGAGAAAATAAAATATATACTGTGCGGACCTTTTGTTTCACCCTTTTGTGCTAGTTTGCCAGCCTCCACCACAGTTAATTTATAGCTTTAGGCGACGTAACCTGCACGAACAAGTGAACCGTGAGAGTGTAACAGCTTGCATGCTAGCTTTCTTTCCACCAAAGTAAATTAATACAAATGGTGTAAAACTTGGCTTATTTTTCTTGTGCTGCCCTGGTGCGTTGCAGATACACCATATACTTATATTGCTGGGAATGACTTGTCATTACTCTTCCTAGTAGGAGTGCCTACTTAAGAAATCCAGGGAAAACTGCATCCGTGCAGACACTGATCCAACCAGTGTTCCAGTGCCGGTCTTTATTAAGAGACTGATGCAGCTCCTGCAAACATCCTCCAGCCAGTTTATCCACCTGTTATCGACGTTTCCCTCATGCAGAGAGGCGAATCAGAGAAACCTCTTGTTCTCAAATACAGCATGAAAAGATACAAGTCAATTTCCCATATTGCCAGCTAGAGCTCAAGGCTGCAACATCGCGCTGAGATCAATTTATAACATCTGTGTTTGTGTGAGCCTGGTCCCGTTGGAGAACATTATGAACACGCAGCATTTAAGATGACTTTACAGTTTATTTGCAGCCGGGCCTCAGCGAGTCTCCTTTTCACACATGAAACCTGAACAAATCTTGCTTCGCGCGGCAGATTAGGACGGCAGTTTTTGGCAATCATTATACGTGTTCATGTGTGGAAGAATTCCACGTCTATTCACACATAAAATGTGTTCAGGGTAGATTAGAGGTTTTTACACATCACCTCAGTGGCAGCACAGTAGCAGCGCTAAAGAATAGAAAATAATAATTTAAAAAATGAGAACTACATTTTCAGATTTTTCTTTTTTCCTACTATAGTCTAAATGTAGATTCTGATGTTTGCTAATAGTTCAGGACTTTTGTGTCGTCAGATCTTATTCTGAGTTGGTGTATTAAAACTAAAACAGTGCTTCGGTAAGCTAGATAATTGTTCAATGTGAGTATGTTTTTATTGTACCAGACATATAAACTGTTACTGCTTTCAAAAGGAGCGAATTATCATTTCTCATTCATATTTATTAAAAGAATAAGGATAATCTTACTGCCACAGACTTATATGCAAAACAACTTAAAAATGAAATTATTTTTAAACACTAGTCTGAAGAGATGTGGACCCATTTGCTATCTTTTCTGTCTGTATTGTTTGCCACATAGTGCAATTAATATAATCGTGTTTTGCGTTGTTTGTTCTATTTTTTTTATTTTGCCCAAAAGCCTTTCTCATTTCTAAATTCCCACTTTCGATGGTCCTTATCATATAAACTTTATCAAGGCTAGACTTAAAAGCTCCGGCGGCCTTCGGTTAAATCGACCACAGCAACAACTTGATCTTCTTCAATTTATGTGGAGAGAAAACGGAGGAAAGTATCCTCGAATATGCTCTCACAAAACAAGTTGAACTCACAGTTTTTTGTGTGCGGTGCATTATGAATTACCGTCAAACAGAGATCATTATTGTAGTATGATTGTGCGCGATGACATAGCGCGTCGGTCCTGTTAGCTGGAGTTCAGTGCGCAACACCTATTTGCACAATGCCCAACATGCCAGACTGTATTAGTATTTCATAGTGGGTTATTGCAGTGCAGATCAATTTGACCAGTGCTGATGAAAAGCCCATGCAGGCTAAGGAAAAATATAATACCCTCCTTTAGTCGTTCTCCTGGCGGTACAGCCGCTGTGACCTGCTCTCTGCCATTTCCTGACACACAATTAAATTCCAGAAGAGCTGTGACTCTTGCCTATATAGACAGTCGTGCCTACCATTACAGGAAATAGCAATTAAGTGCTAAATTAACTTATAGCAGCACTTAGTGTAACCTATTATTCAAAAGGTAATTGTAATAAGTTAACAACGAGAGAACGTAAGTAGTTCTATCAAAGATAATTACCTAATATCTAAAATCCCGTCTTCATACCAACTCAAAGGAGGGCTCGGTGGATTTTGGACAGGTGAGAAACAGAAACAAATGAATCAAATACCCACTATAGTGTTTTTAGGCTGGCTGTCTTTGGATTTCTAAAGGTGTGGCAAAATAATAAGAAACACACAATCACATAACTTGTTATTTCCTTTTTTGATTGTTTTCAATTGACTTTTACTGCTAATTAACTGCCAATAATTCACTGGCTTACATCTGTATATTTTTAAGTAGTTTGTGCTGCAATCTCTGTGGCAGCTTATTCTTTGTGCAGCACATTGTGCTTCCACAAAGGATGAAATGTGCTACGAACGAAATTTTGCAAGCTTGCTTCGGTTGTTTCTTGGACATAGTCCCTATATATGCATCTCCTTTCTACCCAGTATGAGCACTCAAAGAGCTTTCTGTTTCAAGTCTCATTCACCCGATCATCTATATCTAACATTTTTATCTAACAATCACACTCTGAATGATGAACTGGGGGAACTCACGGTCTTCCATCTTGTCTGAGGATACTTTGACACATGGATACTGTAAGAATAGCGGGGGGATCGATCCACGACCAGTGAAGTGTCCCATTTAAGGACCTAGTGCCAAATCTGGCCTTTCACAGTTTTGAATCCAGCATGCAAATGACCTGTAGGTTCTTAATACACTTATAGATCTGCTCTATTTTCTGTGTTGGTGCATGCACTCTGTTCAAAGGCTAAGCTAAACAAACAGGTGCTTCTTCTGAGCAGACGCTAGCTAACAAAGTGCAAAAAAAAAAAAAAAGTAACGTTAATGCTGAAGGGAGGCAGTTTAATGTGAAGATGGAGATGTTTGTAAAGGGAGGCCTGTTTGTCCTTTTGTCACTAGACAATTTCTGTTTTTAAAAGATCGTATTGTCGTTTTGGTGTTTGTCCACACACTCAAACGCCGATATGAAGACAGACGAGGCGCTGATGCGAAATGAACGGAGGTATACAACTGCAGCACGGCATGTTTATTCAAGTCAAATCTCAAAGTGATGTAACTATAAAGGCAGGCTTCATATGTGCAGCCAGTTGCATGGCAGACGTAGAGGCTTTATGGTACAGGTGAAGTACATGATCAAAGCTCTTTCGCTTTAATGAAACTTCCTACACACCTACTGAGTTGTCATGTTCACACCCGTGAAACAGGCTCGGGAAGACTTGTAGATATATGTGCATATAAAACATTCATTACTTTACTTTCACATCAGGATATATTTGGGTTTATCGAGTGCCCTATACTACCAGTAATGTCATATTCATGCTTGGAAAACAGGTTGTTTGTATTGGCTGTATGGTAGCTTCCTGCAGAACTCTAATCAGATGCTTTATTCTCAGATACTGAGATGCATTTCACTTCCTTTAAGCATACTGATAAACCACTACAAGTTCCTGATTTCAGTCTGTGTTGGACTGTAAGTATCAGTTTAATAAAGATCAGATTGTGTAATGAACGCCAGGCCTGCTTCAACTAGTGAGCTAAGTATAGGCAATGCCGCATAGCGTGTACCTTTGTACGTGTCTTAATGAGTCATTTAAGTGCCAGCGATTACTTTTTTTAATTCATCAGTTTAATTTATTTCTAATGAATGAGTAATCAGGGAATGAAAGTGACTGACAAGTTGATCTGAGTAGCACAGTTATGAGAGCTTTGAAATATTATTTCTCTCTAACTAATTACATGTAATGACCACCTTAATATCAGTAATAGCGTTCTGACTTATTATCGGTTTGACAGCTTAAGGTTTCTGTGAATAAAGGGAGTAATTGGTGCAAAAATGTGAACAGGTTAAACATGTGAACAACAACAAAAAAAATCACTTCAGAGATTTTCAGTGGAAATTACTTTGTGTAGTTCATGAAGTCAAAAAAAAAAGTTTTCAGAAGAAGTTGTTAAAAGAAAACTTTTAAAACTGCAAGCCCGCTGTTGCCATCATTTTAAGCCATCTGTGTTCGAAGTATACACTCACCAGCCACTTTGCTCTCTGGTGCAGAGTTTTGCCTTCAGAAATGTCTCATTTCTTTGTTGCACGGCTTCAACAAGGTGCTGGTCCATATTGACGCGATAGCATCACACCGCTGCTGCACATCCATGATGTGAATCTCCCGTTTCACCACATCCCAAAGGTGCTCTATTGGATTGAGATTGGATCTGGTGACTGTGGGGGACATTTGAGTACAGCGAACTCATTGTCATGTTCAAGAAATCACTTTGAGATGAATTGAACTTTGTGACATGGTGTGTTATACTGCTGGAAGCAGCCATCGGAAGATGGGTACACTGTGTTCCTGAAGAGATGGACTTGGTCAAAAGCAATATTCAGGAAGGCTGTGGTGTTCAAACAATGCTCAGGCACTACTAAGGCACCCAACGTGTGCCAAGAACACAAAACCACCACCAGCAGCAGCTTGAAGCACTGATACAAGCTAGGGAACATCCATTATTTTTAAATGCTGTTTACTCCAAATACCCATCAGTTTTCTGTTGTTTAAATTTGGTGAACCTGTGCAAACTGTAGCCTCAGTTTCCTGTTCTTCTCTAACAGCAGTGACACCCGATGTGCTCTTCTGCTGCCCATCTGCTTCAACGTTTGACATGCTGTGCATTCAGAGATGCTCTTCTGCATACCTTGGTTGTAACTAGTGGTTATTTGAGTTAGTGTTGCCTTCTTACCACCTCAAAGCAATCTCATTTGAACTCTGGCATCAATAAGGCATTTCCACCCAGAGAACTGCTGCTCTCTGGATAGTTTCTGGTTTTTGGACCATCCTCTATAAACGCTAAAGATAGTTGTGTGGGAAAATCCCTGTAGATCAGCGGTCCCAAACCTTTTTCGTGCCACAGACCGGTTATGTCCGACAGTTTTTTCACAGACCGGCCTTTAAGGTGTTGCGGATAAATACAACAAATAAAAACAGTACTGGTACCAAAAAAATACGATTTATTCATAACACACGGGAAAAGTCCCAGGGAAACCGAGTTAATGCTAAAAATCATTTAAAAAAAATAACAATAAAAGCCCTAAAAACCATAAATTTCACACCCGTGCCTCAACTCTTGTGGCCCGGTACTAAACAACTCACATTGGGGACCGCTGCTGTAGATTTTTCCAATCCTTAGACCAGCACGTCTGGTTCAAAGCCACTTAAACCACCTTTCTTGTCCATTCTGATGCTCAGCTTCAACTTCAGCAGGTCATTGTGACCATGTATAAATCCATCAACTTGCTGCCAGATGATTCAAAGTATTCATGAGCAAACAGTTGAACAGGTGTGCCTAACTTAGGGGTCTGTGACTGAACATTACTCACCAAACTGTTTTGAAAATACTGCTATGCAGCTTTTCATGTGTTTCATTCATGTAGTCTTCATTGCATAATGCCTTGGCCACTATATTCTGTAATCACACACTGCGGGTTTATTCGCCTGGTTTGTAGACTTTTGATGTAGCAGCTCCCACGCTGTGAAAATTTTCCTACAAAAACCCTTCAATACAACAAATATACAAAGGTGTTTTTTTGTTGGCTTCACTGGAATAGCTGCAGATGTTTTGTGCTGCGACCCAATTTTATTTATTTTAACAGCACTTAATGAAACATGCGACCCCTGCAAGGTTACACAATTTAACTCGATGAACACCCCTGTCTTATCTCTGCCTCATTTCTATAAAAGCATAAAGTTGCAGTTTAGAAGCTAATTTGACGGTTGTACTAATTGACATTAATACATGCCCATTTGTGTCTGAGTTGGTGCAGAGCTTACTCCGGGAACATGGCCTACCATTAGCACTCTGCCATTTTCTTTGATGTGGAATCATAAACAGCAAGCACGGCGCACTACTCACCAAATTAAAACACTAATTCTCTTTGAAGGTTTTACAGTATGATAAATAATTTTGAAGTTGTGTATAGTGTCCAGAGCAAGCCCCTAAATTTCTCTCCGTCACCACAATGGCCTCTTACGGTTTGTCTACTTTTAAGCAGTTTGTATGCTGAGTAATGGGAAAACAGAGATGTACGTATGTGACCCTTTCTCACCTCAACAGGGTGCCCCATGTTTCCGTGTGCGAGCCTCTTACTACTTTTAGCAGTTCTGGTAATTAGATATTGAACCAAGGTGCTCCCACAATAGCTGAAAATAAAGCTGGAGATGAAAGAAGATTGAAACAGCAAAGGAGTTGATTAGTGATGGGTCTGTAACCAAAAAGGGGACTGTGGTTCCATCACTTGCTTTTCTCTTAGATGTTTGTAGGGTTGGTTAACTTTTGGTTTTGTCTCTTAGAAAGCCTTTTCTCACTGACCTACAGTGATCGCTCAAGATCTCAGAGGATATTGTTCTTATCCAGGTTGGTTTTATTTGAACAAAACACGGGTTGATCCCTGAGACATGAGTTATAAGCATTGCTCATAAAGTTCTGTGATGAAGCCTCGGTTACGTGGGGACATTTAGTGCAAATGCATCCTTCTCCAGACCGAGACAGCCTTTGTCTGCTGATCCAGTGTGAAAAAAACAACAAACTTCTGACAGTTTCTTCTGTCCGGGTATACTTCAGCGCACAGCACTGCTTTATAGATTCAATAAGGCTTGTGCAAAATGTCCAGTGATCTCATTATCTTTTCTTTTTTATAAGGTCCTTTGAAGAGGCTCTAAAAAATAGCTCTGTTATCAGCACTCATAATGAGCTCCAGGCTTACTGGAGAGAGATCGGAGCATGAAGCCTTTCTCCCATTGTTTCATCTAGAAGTAATCGATACCCAATCAAATCTTATTTTTATTTAGTCTTGTAAAGGAATGATTTGGTAGTACTTTCACATTGTTGGCAACATGACCGGAGGCACCTATTGCAGGGTGGACATGAATAGGATGTTCAGCACAAAATAATACAATCCAATACAACTGGCATGCATTGAAGGCTGCGATTGTAAAGCTAATAAAGCTGATGTCACCATGTTGAATTAATTCTTTTTTTCTTCACACAACATAATGAAAACAATTCAAAACTCACAAAACTAAATACTCAAAAAGTGGCAGAGATTTACGTGAACACATTAAGCGCTTTAAGTGGGAAAGGTTTGCATTATATCCACCTACCTGTAGGTGGTGCAGTTCTAGATTTCCTATACCGATACCGATAGCCAGTAACGATACTAAAGTGTCAAATAATTGATACTTTAGACATAGTATGCTATACAGTTTGCTACCTAGCTTAATCATCATTGTTATTCTATATTTACTTTATTAACAGGACAGTACAAAGAGTTGCCATCAATCTAGGAAGAAAATAAGCGAAACAACAGTTAAGATTAATATGAATACCAGTATGCAACCACTCTGGTCATTGGCATTGGGGTCACCTGCCCAGTAGTGGTCTGTGTTACTGCAAACTTTAGTATGGATTTGATACCAAGTAAATACAGGGCCAGTATTGCTGACACTAATACTGACACTTTTAACTTAAAAACCCAGCTTATGCATAGGGGAAACCAAAGTGCAACACAAAAACGAATCTGCTAGCTGCTCCCAATGTAGGTCCAAACCACAAGTTTTGCAGTTTCACGACAACAGAATACTTTATTTATCGTTAGAGGTAGGAAACATCAGGTTGGGCACAGCCAAAAAAAACCCAAAACAGTCTAGAAGGAAAACACAAATAACTTGCCTATCATGAAGAGTACTCAACTAAACACACAGCCTGATTGGAAACAGGGAGTTGGACCACTCGAGTCCTGACGGGTCCCAATTTTCAGCCAATGATCGGAAGCGAAAATGAACAATGCTACCCTCAGGTGTGAAAGAGCTGAAGGAATACACAAAATTACGACCTGGCTCTTTACAGGGGAGAGCATTGACCACTAAATCACTGTGATTTTTTACTCTCAACAATAATTAGTTAAAACACTAAAACACACCATCTATTCAGTCGCACTAGTACTGGTCTGATACCATTGGTCTGTGTCGGTATTGCCAATATTATGATTGACCCACCCCTACTGCTCAGCCAGTTGAGGTATGCTGGCATCCATCTAGTTTTATTATTAGCCATAGCAGCTAGCCTCCACTTTAATCACAACAGCTAATGTGGCTATCGTTAATTAAAACAGCTCACATTAACTGGCTAGGGACTTGGTGGAGTTAGGTGTTAAGTGGAGGAGGCAGAGGCAGCGTTGTTGATATTAATATCGCTGGAAATCTAATAGTTTTTCAAATTCTTCACTTTATATTTAACAGTGATTCAAATTTCACTCACCGATGCAAATTTGACAAATATATGAACATATATACAAAAATGTATATGCTACAATCAGCAGTAATGGTATGAAGAAGAAAATTATGATTGTAATTTTTCTATTGATCGATATCAGCCCAGACTGTGATACTCCAGATCGTCTGGTTTTATTGAGTTTGCTGTCTCGACACATCGGCAATCACACATGATTTCTGATAGCCGAAGATGTTTATTATGATTCATGTGATATTTGTACACTGAGAAGCATTTAACACTTGTTTTTTTTAATGGCGTGATGGAAGAGTCTGAACCCGCGAGCAGGTTTATTTGTGGGGCTCCATTTGTTTTGTGGCTTCAACTGATTCCTGATTCTCTGTCATTCACAACCTGGGGGAGTCATTTTAGAAGGCAGAGGCTGATGAATGGGATATCAACGGGATGCTGTAGAAAATGATTATGTGTTACGCAGCAGAGACAGCAGTTGTATCTCAGCTGCAGCACAAACTGGAAAATGACAGATTTACCAGATAGTAGGAAAAGACGAAATTATAAATTAAAGATCTTTGCGTTTGGGGAAGAGCCCACCGCTGTCCACATTTTCTACACCTCTACTCTGGAGAATACACCAAAGGAGACACTTAATAAAAGCACAATGATTTTAATCAATGAAAGTGATTCCCTGTTGTTTTTACCTTTAATAATAAAAGTCAAAACTGTCAAAACTTGGTGGATTTCTTTTCCCACCTCCACTCTAAAAATCCCTCTAATATCTCTGTCACCCATCAAATTCTCAGAATTATTCAAGAAATACCAAATTAGCTGCCGAGAACTTGGATGTCATCTTTCATTCAACTCCAAAGGTTTGTGCAATCCTATTTTCATCAAGACTGATTCAAAAGGCATGCGAGGCATCTTCAAATTGGGCATGTTTTGACAGGGAACAAGTGACTTCTTCTGCGTAATAAATCTTGGATTGAGTGTTGTAGGTCTTCATATCC
Source organism: Maylandia zebra (assembly GCF_041146795.1). Classification (NCBI taxonomy): domain Eukaryota; kingdom Metazoa; phylum Chordata; class Actinopteri; order Cichliformes; family Cichlidae; genus Maylandia; species Maylandia zebra. The sequence goes on along the minus strand of NC_135169.1, from coordinate 39,854,414 downwards.
TGAGCCGTTCATTCCCTGCAGCTAATTCAGCATTCAGCTGCCAAGTTTTTGACAAGATGTTGAAAAAGAGACCAAATTAGTCATTTTTACAGCACCGTAATTGGCTTCTGGATTTAGATTATTTTTTAATTACCTTCAAACAAACATCTTTTTTTAGGAGCTTCTGCTGTTTATGACCTCAGATAAAGACGCGTACCCGAGCTGCCTGCTCGACACTTAAAGACGCTGAAGCATTAATGATTGTTGTCAAACCTAAAGAGTATTGTTTTCAATCTATTTTTTAAAAAGTAAAAGTGTGGCATGAATGAAGACAGGAAGATGTCACCTGTCACCAACAAAACAGCCACTCAGTGTCTATGCTTAAACTTTTTGGGGTGATTTTTTATTCTTGTCCATCTGCCAAAGGTTTTTTTTCACTCACATCTACAGTGCTGTGCAAAAGTATTGAGCCATTCCTGATTTCTTTATATTTTGCTTCCAAGGTGCCACTTTTTTGCATTCGTAAAGTGGTGTTGAGCAACAGCTTCCAGTTTTTCTTTGTTCACTCACTTTTAGTCCAGTCCTTGTACCCGATCATTTTCAGAGGAACGGGGTTTGTTTGTTTAGCTATTTGAGTCATTCAAGCCTAAACATGTACCAAACTCAAGGGGTGAACCAGTGTTGTGTCTACACAAAACAGACAACTTGGCAAAGAAACAATCCTAAATTTTATCTTTAGGCATTTTGTTACTGGCAGAAACACATAATTTGTTCCCATTTCTTTAGTTGAATTTCTGGAAATTGCCATTTTTTTCCTGAATAGTATATTAGTATAGTATAGTACTAGTTGAGTATATTAGACCAATGGCCAATATTTATGCCACAGCTGCCCTGAATTAACAGTATTGTTAATTACTAAAATCATTGTCGGTGTTTCTTTAATGGAATATGTGAGATCTTTAATCAAAATTATATTTTTAATGCTAAAATATAAAAGTTGTTATGAACGTAACGTGAGCGTTCGCTGTGTGGTTTGGAATCGCTCCGAACGATTAGAAACAGCAAGATGGAGACGGATAACTTTCTTAGCAGCCTCTTTACTCTCAGCGCACCGCAACAACGAAAAACACTTCCTGTGTGCAGCCCTCATGAATACTTCACTGGCCAATCAGAAGCCAGGAAATCCTATACTTGGATCAATGCAGGGAAAACAACTAGGTAGATTCAACACATACTCATTACTGCTTTGAACATGCATGTGTAAACATCCAGATGTGTAAACATGTAAATATCAGAACTAGGGCTGCCACGATTAGTCGACTAGTCACGATTACGTCGACTATCAAAATCGTCGACAACTGATTTAATAGTCAACGCGTCGTTTGAAGCTTTGTAAGATCACAAAAGACGCAGGAATAAGTAGTAGGATTTAAGAGTGTAATAATTATTACACAGAGAATTATTTTCTCAGAGAAGTCCAGTGTGCTGCTTCAAATTTGGGTATAAAAAAGGGAATTCATTCATTTTTTATTAAACTAGATTTTTAAAGAATTTGAAAATATTTGCGTTTTCTCGTTACCTGAAATATCTCAGCACTGTGCGCAGTTTGTCCTTAAAAATGTTCAGCATACCGCACAAATGGAGGACAAAAGAAGTGGCAGACTGAAAAACACATATATATACAGCAGATGAGCAGTATCTGAAAGAAGAAACAGAAACAGGAAAAACAACCCAGGAAGGACTTGAGAGATACACCTGGGCCTTGAGCTGATTTATCTACTGTTCACTGAAGCCTCATCAGAAATGGTCTCAGTGGAAGGGTGGCTGTCAAGAAGCTACTGCACATTTGTCTTGCAAAATATAAAATAATCAGTGATGCCTCAAGACTCACGTATGTATTTAAAACCAACCAAACACAAGAAACTAAAGCTATAGTGCAGCGGCTCTCCAAAGCACTTCATATTCTACGTTTTCCAGGTTCATTCATTAGCCTAGATAAGGTCAAAATCCGTGCGTCTGTGCCGGATAATGACTGAGAGAGTTTCCACCTGCGAGTGGCATAAAGAGTGTATTAAGAATAGTGCTGTGATGATTATTTTGAAAACACAGTCTGGGACAGAGAAACCCATCTGTCAGTTGGGCCCTGGTGAGCAACTGTTTGGATAATGCAGATAAGGTTGACGGATAAGTATACTAAGGTAAATTTACTTTCAGACCCTGTGTGGGGTTAAGAGTACCGCGTGGAGCTCGTAGTGCTGCTAAGTATATCTGTTTGTTGTCTAAGTGTCTTTGTGTACGGATCGTGTGAAAAGATTAATAATGTAGCGGCACACGGCACCAACACTTTATACAGTATGGATGTTAATATCCTGATAAGTGAGCGGCAGGTGAATTTCATTTCTGTGAAACTAAAACTTCTCTTATTTTCAAAATTGTGTAGTTAGTTTTGGGTTTTAATGTCGTGTGCTTTCCTCTTGAGTTCCCTATTTGTTTCTTTTAATGGTGAAGATTAGATATTTTCAAAAAAGGCACAAACACTCCACAATACAAGGAGGGATACAGATTTAAAAACAAAATTGTATTCGTAGTGCAGCTTTTATCTTTAATGCATGGTGTATTTTGTTGCTTTTTGCTTTGAAAACTAAGATTGTAAATTGGCTCGATGGCTTTATTTTGGAAAAATGAGAGAATAAAAAAGTTTGGATTGTATCACAGAAATCACACCTGCTTTGCAAAATACTCTTTAACAAGCTTGTCTGAGCGACTTACCCAATTTGCAGATCTTGTAAATCAGTCAGCTTTGACAGTTAGCATATGCAAAGCAATTCAGCGCTGTGTTTCTGGAGATGGGCAGCACAGCCTACAGGTTCCCAATGTGAGCTGAGCCCCCTCTGTGACTACGTGGGTGTCCTCTGGGTGAGTGTAAATTGGCCATAGGTGTGTATGTGGGAGTGTATTGCTGTCTGGCTGTGGTGGACTGGCAGCCTGTCCCAGATGTACCACACCTCTCACCCTAAAGTCAGCTGGGATGGCCTCGAGCTCCCCGAGGTCCTGAACTGCATAAGCGGTGAAGAAAATGGGCAGATGTACGTATGTTTCTTGAGTCAAGATGGGCATCAAGGCCATCAATAATAAATGCAGAATTCACTTAACCCAGCTATTGATAACACTCTGACACTGATAACATCAGCATTGCATCCTGCATCCCAAAAGACTTGTTAGCATCGTTTTAGTCTGATGGAAATATCCACCCGTACATGTGGGTACTCTACCTAGCCAAGCCGGTGGGGCAGAACCGTCTACTGCAGATGATACCTGTGCTGACTTTGGCCCCATCAATACTGCTGGCACAGAACAGCCTTGGCATTGTTGTTCCTGTCGTTTCTCCATGCCAGTGTAGCAGCAGGTGTCACACCTGGCTGTGGTCTGGCAGTCTATTAGCCCATTGATCACCGGCTGTCCGCATGCGCAGAGAAGGAAAGTCCCTCTCAGTTTTCCTATCACTGGTTCCTGTTGCTGCAAACATGCAATCGTACACTTCCTGGAAAACACGGACTCACTCAAAAGCAGTTTTCATGCAGGCGTGCACTGAGGGTAATGCTTGCCCTTTTTTGACGATGGCTGTAGAGTGGCAAAGTTATGAGCCCTCACTGGTTTTCCATGATGAGCATAAACATAAAAGGATGTGCAAATTACACAGTTATGTTTTGGATACAAGGACAAGAACTCATAGAACTCATAGAATGCTTTTATCTTTTACTTGGGCACTGAAAGCATGTTTCAGTGAGCAACTCTGGATTCAGTATTTTGCCCCAGGCATGCACGACTGGGGTTGAACCATTAACCATCCTATTAGTTGATGCCTTGCTCTACCCTCTGAACCCCAGCTACCACAGTGAGCCACAGATGAACGTGAAGTCATAAAAACCAGGCAAAATGTATTTTATATGCCTTCTATAATTCTCAGTTTTAATTCTGATAATTTAAATCCCTATTTGAACACTGAGGGGGAACAAAAGACAATCATCTGTAATGATCCGTTTCAGTGTAAAATTCCCGTACTTGCTAACTTTGTGGAACTTTAACCACAAGTCAGAATTAATTTCCATTTTGAAGAGCTAATTATGAACATCGATTTCACCATCCATACAGCAGCCATTCAGATCATTGTCAGTTCAGATTAACTTTATTTTTTCAGGATGAAAGAAAACCTTCATCAGGATGAAAGGGGCAGGGATAGCTCAGTAGGTAAAGTGGTCGCCCCATGATCGGAAGGTCGGCGGTTCGAATCCACTTAACGGCTACCCTGAGGTACCCCTGAGCAAGGTACCGTCCCTACACACTGCTCCCCGGGCGCCTGCTTAGTGGGCTGCCCACTGCTTCACTGAGTGAATGGGTCAAATGCAGAGAAAAAACAAGTAATTTCCCCATGGGGATCAATAAAGTATCTATTATTATTAAACCTGAACCCTTGAGCCCACAGCGAGGAAATCCCACGGCTATATTTGTTTTCTTTCTTTTTGCTGCCATGGTTTTTTGTCCGCCTGTCTCCTCAGATGGAAGAGTCACTGTAAATTAGTACATAGCTATTCTGGAGCATCACATTTATGTCATGATTAACTACAGGAGGTGGACTCAGAAGGAGGCAGTCACGAGTGTGAAGGAATTTCTTGTAAACCAAAGATTACCTAAAGCTTCTGCATTTTTTTTTTTACACCAAGCCTGACACACCCTTCCCAGGGATTTTAGACTCTTCCCTGTATTAAATAAGGGATCTTTTGCATGTTAGGCAAATGCTTTAACCACTACACTAGGATGCCTCTCCTTCCAAAATCCTAAATGGCAGGCGATTCTTTAGGCTAGAGGAAGGCAGACTGTACATAGTGGAAAGTATCTTGAGAATCAAGGGGAGCGAGTGACCTGACTGGGGAGTCTTCTGGATGCAGACGGGGAATAGGCAAGCAGGTAAGTAAACAGGTGAGAAACCTAATTTTCTTTCTTTTCCTTTGCAAGTTTTTCGGAAGTCACTTGTAACAGGTGTGTTTCCTAAGACAAAAATATTACTCCTTAGCCACAAGCACCGGGAGAGGAACCAGAGAGAGAGGACGAAAATCCATATTATGAAGCTAATGATAAGTAATGCACACAAAAAACTAGAGCCTGATTACTGCTACTAGAGCAATAGTGGTCTGCATGAGCATGGAAGAATGAGTCGCTGTGGATGATCAGGAAATACGGGAGACAGATATGGGGACTAGAGCTGTGCGATACTCGAAATTTTGGTGTTGATTCTACACCAAGTAAATATAGGGCCAGTAAAGCCAACGCTAATACCGATACCAAGACCGATACTTGACCTTGATACGTGGCCTTATAAAGGCAGTGTATGTAGGGGAGTCATGATTTATGAGACACATTGTCAGTTTGCTGAATCTGACCATAAATGAATGACCACTCAGCTATTTGAAGTTTACACAGCTACATTCTTGAGTGCAAATATGCTAAAAGTATATTTTGCGACCCAGAAAGAGTAATAAGAGTAATATTAAAACTAAGTAGCTGCAGTAGTAGTAGCTATTGTTGAAAACTGGAACTGGCTGGACCATTCTGGGATATGGTGGGTCCGGGGGATTTTCGGGAGTGGCACTGAAATTTGGGATTCTCATGGAAAAATCGGGAGGGTTGGCATGTATGTATATAATTAAACTTGACATTCAACACAAAAGGCTTATTTTGCTGTAGTTCATATTTGAGGCGAATTTGAAAAGAGAAACCTAAAATAAAATCAACTCCGCCCATCCCTAATTATGACTGAAGCACGGGACGACCTGCTGATGCCCCTCCTCCTGATCCAGCAACCTCCAACCTATATCGGTATATGTGTGGCGCCACAATGACACTATTCATGGGGTAGGAAGGGGTCACTTAATACTGAAATTGATATAAATCATGTGCGTCCACCAGATCTTATTCTGGTCGAACACTTTCTGTACAGGAGTCTTATTTTGGAGGGGTGAAGTGTTGTACAGTGTTTCCCTACTCATTAAAATCATTAAAGTCCTAAACAATCAGTGCAAAACACTGATTCAGAAGCTTTATAATACTTTTTCCTTTAATTCACCGCCTGCTTGTTTTCCTATTCACAGCATCTTCCTCTGATTTGGTGGGAAAAGGTGACATCACTGAATACCTGAGTGTCCGAGTCCTCGTTTGACTCCTCATGAACAATAACGCTGCAATCTCACCTTGATCAAAAATGTAGCTTTAAAGTACATGGCTGATGTAAAAGTGACCGGCGTCCTTGGTGTTTTTCCTCACACCATGTTCCCACTGTGGCGATGTCAAAATAGAGCACGTAAGTTGTTTTTTCTTTTTAAATCGTTGCTCTGCCTCTGCACAGTCTGTGTGGGCTGTGCTGGCTAAAGTCGAAACAAACACAATTGTAGCCATGGCCAGTAGGCAGGAAGAGGCAACAGCATCTGTCGAGTGAGGCTGTTATTTGTTTACCTCAACTTCTCTGGTTTTTCGTCTCCCCAGGACACTTCTCCACCTGCTTGGAAGGAAGAAATAACACAGGATGGAAAGCCAAAAATGCCAGCTGTGACCCTACGGGGCTGTCAAACATCCATCCGTTGCCGGCCTTTGTCGGCTGTCCGTTTTTGTCCAGATTAGCGCGGTTAACAGTCATCTGAGTGCATACTACTCACCTCATCAGCCAGGAGAGTTGGAAGCGTAGTGTGAAGAGTCCAGGCGAT